>NC_044995.1:12275574-12327069 GCF_008728515.1 Papio anubis | reverse complement strand
GATCCGCCCACCTCAGCCTTCCAAATTGCTGGGATCACATGTATGAGCCACTGTGCCCGGCCTCATTTCTAGTGTTTTAAATGCTGATAGTACACAGTACCTCTTATTCTTTATGTGTCCTAGGTGGGTGTTCATAGGTACATACCGTAAAACAAAATAAAAAATAAATATCATGAAATTAAAAATCATACAACAAATCATAAACTAAAAATAACATTAATAATAAGAAGAAGACCCACGTGTGCAGAGGGGGCAAAGCCTTCCCACAGGATCCTTGCTCATTTCTTTCTCCCACGTGACCCCAGATGAGCCTCACTTCTCTGAGTCTGTTTCCACTTGTGATGCAGACAATGACGCTGCGTGTCCCACCCCACAGGGCGGCTGGAGAAAGGAAATGAATCCGTGTGTGTGGAAACGCTTGGGATAGTGGCAACACATGCTCCTTATGACATCGTGTCAGAGAGGCCTTTGCACATCAAGCTTACCCAAATCTTCACTCCTGTTTTCAGCACAGCTGCCCAAACCTCAAGACGGTCCTTCCTTCCCCTCCTCCTCTTGCAGCCCCTGCATTCCATCCCTGACTCTTCCACCAGCTGCAGCAGGAAGGATTCGGGCCGTACACATGAAGGAACAAGGCTACCCCTGGAGCCAAGGCCACCCCTCTCCCACCCCGCTCTCCCACCCCGGGTAGCTGTCACGGCCGCAGATCAGGGGGAGCATGTCCCGGGTCACTGCACACTCTGCTGCCTAGGGACTGGGGTCATTTCTGAGCAAACATCTTTCTCCACAGGGCCTGAGATTCAGGGTCGTGGGGGACCTGGTCTGAATCCTTCCCGGGCAGGGCTCACCGGCAGAACTCAGATGGAAACTGTAGGGTGCTGTCAGCAGGGGTGTGCTGGAGCCAGCTTCTACTGGACGACAGGAGCCAACGCGTCAACTCGCAGGAAGTTTGTGAGATGTTGAAGCACATCCTTTAGTAAACGGGACATTCCATGCACTTTCAAAATTAAATAAATGATGTAAAGAACAAAGGTGGGAAACACCCAAAACATATGCTTTCCTAGTTATTTAACTACATTTTCCTAGCATCTGTGTTTGGGGGTGATTGACATCCATTGTGTCTGCAGTCGATGCGCGGGCTGCTGACCTCCCACCTCCACGCCCAGTGCGCGGGCCGGCTCCTGCAGCTGCCCACGTTGGGGAGGCATTTGCACCATGGAAGCTGGCAAACACCACCGGGCCTGCCACCCCGGCCTCCAGAGCTGGCTGTCCAGCATTCGCCATCTCCCCATTGGCTGCAGGGATCCGATTCTTTCCTCTTTCAGGTTAAATGCTTGATTAGGAAGCCCTCCTGCAGGCTGCTCTGTCTGCAGGCATCAGGGGTACGACGGTGAGCAGAACTGCAAAGAGCCTCTTTCTGCATCTTCCATTTTGTGAGAATAGAAAGAAAGTAAACACAAAACTCGACCCAGGAAGAAGGTAATTTCAGAAGATTCTAAGTGAAAGAAAGAAACAGAGTGAGGTGATACTAACAGGGGCACATGTTACTTTCAAGAGGAGGCAGGAAAGCTTCCTGGAGGAGGCCAACGCACTGTGCACTCACTCCCAAGGGGTCCGAAGTACCCAGTGGTGGGAAGATCTGGGGAAGAAGGTTGTGGGCAGGTGCAAAGTCAGGAAGAAGCCTGAGGTGTCCAGAGAACACAGCGGCACATAATGAGTGGTGGGGAGAGAGATAAGAGGGGATGCAGCTGGGTGCTCGCAGAGGCTGCGTTACAGACAGGCCCTGGAGATGGGAGTGAGGAGACTTGATGGCTTGATATTGTTTGATAGCACTGACAGCTATTGGAGGGTGATGACTCAGGAACTTCCATCACCAATAAGCATTTCTTTGAAAAAATTACTCTGACTCTCCAAATATATATATATATAATTTAACAAAGTTTTGCTAGCATCTATGTTTGGGGATTATTGACATCTATCTATCTATCTATTTGGAGGATCAGAGTAATTTTTTAAAGAAGTGTCTATATATAATGTATATAAATAAATAATATATAAATAAATACCTATATATAGAGAGAAATTAATTACATATTTTTTTATATTTTTATTTATGTATTTCATTTAAAATATACATTTTTAAATATATATGTTTTGTTTTGTTTTGTTTGAGAGAGTCTTGCTCTGTCACCAAGGCTGGAGTGCAGTGGCACCATCTCTGCTCACTGCAACCTCCACCTCCCAGGTTTAAGAGGTTCTTCTGCCTCAGCCTCCCAAGTAACTGGGATTACAGGTGCCTGCCACCATGCCCAGCTTTTTTTTTTTTTTATTTTTTATTTTAGTAGAGACAGGATTTCACCATGTTGGCCAGGCTGGTCGCGAACTCCTGACCTCAGGTGATCCACCCACCTCAGCCTCCCAAAGTGCTGGGATTACAGGCATGAGCCACCACGCCCGGCTGAACCCACCTTGGGAACTTTGTGAGTGTCTTGCCCTAAGTGCCTGTCAGCTGGGGCACTTCCTCTGTGCCCTACAAATGTTCCTCAAACTGAAATTCTTTAGAACAATGCAGGTAGAATCCCACACAATGGCATAAAGCATTGAAAACTATTTCACTTGTGTTACTCCAGAAATTTGCATTGCTTTTTATTTTCAGTAACGTGAAGGTAGGTGTGCTAGTTCCTCAGGGCTGGGGCATTAAGATGAATTGTGTGGCCCCTGCTTCCAACACAGCTGCCATCCTGGGCTCCTCCACTAGGCACGCTGTGGGCGCCTGCTGCTTGCAAACTGTGATAAGGAAGGAGCTGTTTATTCTCAGATCCTTAGGGATCCATTAAGGGTTCCGCAGGAGAAAGACAGAACTTCCCTTTCGGATGATGAAAGATGAGGATGTCACAGGTGGTGACTCAAACAACAGTTGAGAGGCAAAGGGGTCTGAACCCATCTGCAAATAAATGTCATTTGAATGAATGAATGAGTGTATCCAAGGGCGAAGCTGGGACAGAAGTCACAGTGAACCACCGACAGGAGGACAGTGGTGGAAGCCTTCCTGCGCTGTAAAGGTAGAGTTGAGTTACTGTGGTCTAGACTGTAGGGAATCCCTTTTGCCACATCAGGTGACACTCACTGGCTCTGGATACGAAGATGTGGATATCACGGGGGGGCATCATTCAGCCCACCACAGATGGATGAATAGAGAGGCTAATGGATGGAAGGATGGTAGGTGAAAGGAAGGATAGTAGAGAAGATGGATGAATAGTAAGGTGGATAATTGAATGGAAGAGTGAATGGATAGATGGGTAGAGAGATTGATGGGTGGTGGCTGGATGATTCCTGTGATCCCTGCCTCGCTTCTCAGCTCAGCTACTCTGACGTCCATCACTCTGACCTGTCCCCCCACAGAAACTCTCACTTAGCACAGACCTCAGAAGCAGGCTCTGGCGGTCACCATGGAAACGCGATTGGATGAGGAAGGTAGGATTGGATGAGCTGAGGAGTGGGCAGAAAGACTCTCAGATGGTGGAAATTTCCAGACTCTGGAGTGAAATTGAGGTGCGTAAAAGGGACTATTGGGAGGGGCAAGAGTGAGACCACGGAGGAGGACGCGGCAATCATCCAGGAATCATGGTGATGGGGGTCACGAGGGTTGTGCGGCAGACACTGAAAGAAAAAGAAATGGTTCCTGACGAAGGAGGGGGAAACAGCAGGAACAGATAGGAAAGGCATTTCTGACTGGAGACCTTATATACATTACAAAACTACAAACATACCTTTAAATGCTGGGCACAGTGTCTCACGCCTCCAATCCCTGCACTTTAGGAGGCTGGGGAGGGAGGACCACTTGAAGCAGGAGTTCGATACCAGCCTGGACTACAAAGTGAGATCCCATTTCTACAAAAAAATAAAATAAAATAAAAATTAGCGGGGCTCAGCCGGGTGGAGTGGCACATGCCTGTGGTCCCAGCTACTCAAGAGGCTGAAGTGGGAGGCTCGCTTGAGCCCAGTTGGGGGCTGCAATGAGCTATGATTGTGCCACTGCACTCCAGCCTGGGCGACAGAGTGAGACCCTGTCTCAGAAATGCACACACACACACACTTAAAAACAAAAAGTTGAAAATGAAACACATAGTGAAATAAAAGTTCTGATAGTATCCTCCCAATTGCTCCACCTCACTTTAGAGTCAGGTGAGGGAGGATGGTAGCAGAGGCTGCAACGTGGTTGCAATCACTCTCAGCATGTCACCCTGAGGTCTCCCTGGGAGGGTGTGGAGAAAACAGAGTGCCCAGGACAGAGCCTGGGAAACCTCACCGGGAAGGTGGAGCATAACGAGGAAAGCATTACTCAACCTTTCTGTGTCACTGAAGTGTGTACACAATTAGCCCATCTGCTGCTCACCCTCCTCATTCACCAACCCCTATTCCAAGAAATTTAAATGCCCAAGATAGGACTTCCCACCAGTGGGAGGTGTCGGCAGCCAAAACACAGGAGTAACTCCAGAATCCAGGGAGTTTGTATGAAATAAAACTCACCTATAACAAAGAGAGACAAGTATCTCTTCAATCTCTACCATCCCTCCACCCACCGACCCATCCATCCACCCATCCATGTATCCACCCACCACCCATCAATCTGTATACCCATCTATCCATTCACCCTTCCATCCAATCATCTACCCTACACCTATCCATCCACCCGTCATTCCATACATCCATCCACCCACCACCCATCAATCTGTATCCCATCTATCCATTCACTCTTCCATCCAAGCATCCACTTTACTAATAATCTATCTACTCTACTATCCATCCTTCCACCCACCATCCTTCCATCCATTAACCTATCTACTCATCCATCTGTGGTGGGCTGAATGATGGCCCCCCACATCTTAGTTTCCAGAATCTGTGAGTGAATGGATAGTGTCACCTGATGTGGCAAAAGGGATTCCCTGAAGTCTAGGTTACAGCAACTAAACTCTGCCTTTATAGTACAAAAGTGGTCCTAGACAAAACACAAACGATGGAAGTTGTTCCAGCACAACTGTATTGTACAAAAACAAGCAGGCCATAGTTTGACAATCAGCCATCTTGTTCTGAATGATCAGGCCCCTACTTCACTTCGGACAAATCTCTGTCCACTTTTTCCCTTTCTCCCTCCACCATGACCACACTGGCTTCCTCGGTGGTCCTCAGGCTGGGCAGCCAACAGCCTCACGGCTTTTCAAGGCATACATTCTTCTGTCTGGACTGTTTTTCTTCTTGATATTCCCATCACTGTTCCCTTCCTCCATTGAAATTGACATATCACCACCTCCAAGAAGGCATCCTTGACTCCCAATCTAAAATCCCCCACCCCGCTCTTTGAATCTGACTTATTGTTCCTGATAACACTCGCCACCACCTGAAATCTTACCTACGTTCCCATGTATCGCCCCTGCTGGAACAGTCATGTCCCAGTATGTGAATATGCCTGTTGAGTTCTCTGCTGCACCCACCACGCTTGGCCAGGGGGTACCACTAAGTATGCCCTCAGTAAACACCAGGGGAAAGCCAGGATGGATGGATGCGTCAATGAGGGCATGAACAGCCCTCGGCTCCAGGAGGGCAGAGACCCGGCTCCTTTCTTCACATTATTTCACTCTCCGTGTCTAGAGCGGTGTCTGGAGGGATGAGGGGGGGCACAATCGATATGTCTGACTGAGTAAGGACGTCAAATGCTGCTGCTTAGAAGATGTTTGGGATTTCTGTCCACATCCACAGTGGCCCCTGAAGCCAATTTTCTGCGTTTTGTGGAGACGCTGCTGCTGCTGACGCATTTCGATGTGTGCAAAATACGCACATGAACCGCCGATGCAGACACTTTTGACGTCTGTCCCTCTGCCCTGTTCCCCGCGCGCTCAGCGCTCCCACCTTCTTGCGAATGGTGCAGGAGCTCAGGTTGTTGCCATGGAAACCCCAGCTGGAAGGGGGGAGGCAAGTGCGTGGGGAAGGTGTCGAAAGATCTGCAGAGGATGGAATTTTCCAGGCCCTGCAGTAAGATGTGAGTTCCATGTTGAAGGCCTGGACCAATCCTCTGGCCTCACCCACATCTCTGCTAACCTCAGGACTCTCTGTGTCCCTAGCCCCCTTTGGGTCTCCTTATACTCTTTGGCAGTCTGGAGTTCCGGGTCTATTTCTCCTGTGAATCCCTTAGAAAGGCCCTCTGCTCCTTGCATCTCTCTCTCTCTCTCCTCTCCTCTCCTTTCCACTTCTTCTTCCTTTTTTTTTTTTTTTTTTTTTTTTTTTTTTTTTTTTTTTGAGACAGAGTTGCATTCTTGTCACCCAGGCTGGCATGATCTCTGCTCTCTGCAACCTCCACCTCCCAGGTTCAAGCAGTTCTCCTGCCTCAGCCTCCCAAGTAGCAGGGACTACAGGCGCCCACCACCGTGCCCCGCTAACTTCTTTTTATTTTTAGTAGAGATGGGGTTTCACCATATTGGCCAGGCTGCTCTCAAACTCCTGACCTCAGGTAATCCACCCAGAGTGCACCCTCACCCTCCCAAAGTGCTGGGATTACAGGCGTGAGCCACTGTGCCCGGCCCTCCTCTCTTCTTTCTCTCTCTCTCTTTTCCTCCTCTCTCTCCTCTCTCTCTCCTTCTCTTCTCTTGCCTCTCTCTCTCCCCCGTCTTTTCTCTCTCTTTCCTCTCCCCTCTTCTTTCTCTCTCTTTCTTCCCCTTTCTCTCTCCTCTCTCTCTTTCTCTTCTCTTGCCTCTCTCTCCCTCTCTCTCTCTCTCTCTCTCTCATTCCCCTCTCTCCTCTCACTCTCTCTCACACATACTCCCTCGGACAAAGTAACAACCTGGATCACGCCAGTTCCCGCTGCCCCAGATCCTCATTTTTGTTTCAACTCTTATAATCAGTTCAGGGGGTCCAGGTGCGGGTTTGTTACGTGGGTATATTGCGTGACGCTTAGGTCTGAGGTATAAATGGCCATCAGCACTGTACCCAATAGGTGGCTTTTCACCTCCGGCCCCCTCCCTCCCTCTCCCCTCTAGAAGTCCCTGGCGTTTATGGGTCCCATGGTTATGTCCATGAGTATCCAATATTTAGCTTCCGCTCGTAAGAGAGAACATGTCGTATTTGGTGTTCTGTTCCTGTGTTACTTTGCTGAGGACAGTGGGCAGCTCCTTGCTTTTAACCATAACCAGCAACTTGATTGGAATGAATTTCCAGCGGGGTCCCTCGTCATAGGAGGGCTTGTGGTACCTTCTGGGAAACACTCCTGCATGCCTGTCTGTTCCCATGTCTGCCAAAGTTGAGTCCACTCCATGATCTTAAAAATTATGTATTATGTGTAGTTTAATAAACAATATTATAGCACTTACTCTGTACCATTCAGTCACTGAGGCTCAATTGAGGTATGTTCCAATATTATCTCAATTTTCGTGTGAGGAAACGGAAGGACAGGAAAGGCAGTAAGCTGTGCACCTTCACCCAGCTGGTCAGCAGCAGATCTGAGGTTCAACATCAGGCAGCAATCCTGCATAGTCTGTGCTTTAAGCCCAGGGCTGTGCCCTTGCTTCACACATCTCTGAGGGTGGCCCGTGCTCTGATGTCTGTTTCAGAGATGAGGCAGCTCAGGTCCCAGCCTATGACCTTAGAAACGAGTTAGTCATGCTGTGACTCCATTTCACTAAACTGTTTTAGTAATAACATTTTCAACAGAGTCCTCAAGGAGGGTTAGCTAGTTATTTGTAAATTGCATACTACTGCAGCAACATCACACACATACACACACACACACACACGCATGCACACGTAAGAAATACATCATTTTTAAAGATAACATGTAAAAAATAGAAATAATTTTCTCACAATGTCCCACTTAGGACCCCATTGGTCCAGGCAAGAGGGAGTGGTGGCTTAAAACAGGACAATGGAGATTGGGGAACTGGGGATGATTTGA
The DNA here is from genome assembly GCF_008728515.1 of Papio anubis. Lineage (NCBI taxonomy): Eukaryota > Metazoa > Chordata > Mammalia > Primates > Cercopithecidae > Papio > Papio anubis. Next base: position 12,319,127 of record NC_044995.1, on the reverse strand, counting down.
AACATGTGGGCAAGAGCTGACCTGTGCAAAATGTATCTTGGGATTCTTGACCTGTGGCTGATGGACTGGGTTTGCTGGTGATTCGTTCAGCTCTGACTTGCACTGTCTGTACTGGATGCTGTCCCATGGGAGCAGCGGATGGGTGGATATCTGTTTCTGGAGCTCATGAGGGAGTCCGGGCTGGGGATGGGGATTTGGGGACCCATCTATGCAGGGGGTCATTGGAGATCAGATCACAGTGTTGTGCACTGCATGACTCCAGGGGGCACCATCCAGGGGCACCATCCAGGGGTACCATCCGGGGGACACCATCCAGGGGGCACCATCCTTGCAGATGATGCTGTGAGTGGGATCTCACCAAGATTGCCCTGGGAGTGCATGGGGAGAAAGAGGAGCGTTCAGGACTTGATTAACTAATCAGAAAAATGAGAATTGATGATGAAAATATCACTCAACCTGCCCCAGGTCTTGGGAGCCCACCTCTTGCATGCGTGTGCCCTGGATGTGGAACATGGAGTCAAATAAGATGATTTTGGAGCTTTAAGATTTAGTGACCCCCCTACTGGGTTTTGGATTTGCATGGGGCCACTTTCTTTTGGCCAATGTTTCCCTTTTGGAATGGGAATGTTTACCCAACACTTGTATCCCCATTGTATCTTAGAAGTAACTAACTTGTTTTTGATTTTACATGCTAATAGGTGGGAGGAACTTGCCTTGTCTCAGATGAGACTTGGGACTCTGGCCTTTTGAGTGAATGAGTTAAGACTTTGGGGACTTTTGGGAAGGCATGATTGTATCTTGCAATGTGAGAAGGACATGAGATTTGGGAGACCAGGGGCAGAATGAAATGGCTCAGATCTGTGTCCCCACCAAATCTTGTGTCAAATTGTCATCCCCAGTATTGGAGGTGGGGCTTGGAGGGAGGTGATTGGATCATGAGGATGGATTTCTCATGAAGGGTTTAGCACCATCCCCTTGGGCTGTTCTCATGAAAGTGAGTTCTCACAAGATCTGGTCGTTTAAAAGTGTGTAGCCACTCCCCACTCTCATTCCTGCTCTGGCCATGTGATGTGCCTGTTCCTGCTCCACCTTCCACTATGATTGTAAGCATCCTGAGGTCTCCCCAGAAGCTGAGCAGATGCCAGCACCATGCTTTCTGTATAGCCTGCAGAACTGTGAGCTAATTAAACTTCTTTTCTTTGTAAATTACCCAGTCTCGGGTATTTCCTCTTTTTTGTTTTTTGTTTTTTGTTTTTTTTTTTTTTGAGGGAGTTTCATTCTTGTTGCCCAGCCTGGAGTGCAATAGTGGCTCACTGCAACCTCCACCTCCTGGGTTCAAGCAATTCTCCTGCCTCAGCCTCCCGAGTAGCTGAGATTATAGGCATGTGCCACCATGCCCAGCTAATTTTGTATTTTTAGTAGAGACGGGGGTTTCTCCATGTTGGTCAGGCTGGTCTTGAACTCCTGACCTCAGATGATTGACCCGCCTCGGCCTCCCAAAGTGCTGGGATTACAGGCGTGAGCCACCGCGCCTGGCCTCAGGTATTTCTTTATAGCAATTTGAGAATGGACTAATACACAACCCCACAAGTGTTTTCATACAAAAAGGAGGCCATCTTTCATAAAATTTCCATCCCAGGAAATAACCATCAATTATCCTTATAGATTCACTATTACTTCCAAATATCTGTGTGTGTATGTGTATGTGTGTGTGTATCCCAAAATCATAATATTCACATGGGGGTGGTGTAGACAGAAAACAGGGACTACTAGAATTCAAAATTAACCCTAACCCTTGGAGAAGAAAAAAGGTGTCTATTCTATTTGTAGTATTCATCCAACCAACCATCTGAACATTCATTTACACATCTACCCATACATCCACACATCTATTCATCCCACGTGGATCCATCTGCCCACTCACCCATCCCTCCACATAGTCATCCATCCATGAATCCATTCAGCCACCCATCCATTGATCCATCCACCCATCCATTCATCCAACAAAGAAAGAAAATATATCTCCAAGAAAAAAATTGTGAGCTCCATAATGATACATTTATTCATGTATTTATTCACTAAATGTAAGCTGAAAGTCAATTCCCAGCCCCTCTCTGTATTCGCCTCCACCCACTCTCTTCCTTGCTCACTCCTCTTCAGACACTGTGGCCTCCTATGCTGTTCAAGCAGGACAAACATCTTCATCTCCAGGTGTTTCCAGGCACTATTCCCTCTGCCCAGAATCGTTACTTCCCTGGTAATCCAAAGTTTCCTGCCCTCCTTTCACTGCCACCTCCAGGAAGACCTCCTTGACTGGTTGCTCTGAAAGATCCCTCCTTCACTCCACATCTCACCTGCTTACACTTTGTAGAACTTATTGCAGCCTGTTATTTTAGGTTAAACTTACAGACTGATGAACCCCCAAAGACAAAAGATTTATAAGGAGAGAGTTTGTCTTGGGTTCAACCCTATCCGTCACATTTAACTCAGTGCTGACCCATAGTGGGATATCAGTAAATATCTGCAGAACATACATACACTTTTTTTTTCTTTTTCTTTTTGAGACTCTGTCTCACCCTGTCACCCAGGCTGGAGTGCTGTGGCCTGATCTAGGTTCACTGCAACCTCCACCTCCAGGGTACAAATGATTCTCCTGCCTCAGCCTCTGAGTAGTTGTAATTACAGGCGCCCACCGCCACCCACTGCTGATTTTTGTATTTTTAGTAGACATGGGGTTTCACCATGTTGGCCAGGCTGATCTCGAGCTCCTGACCTCAGGTGATCCACGCACCTCGGCCTCCCAAAGTGCTGGGATTACAGGCGCGAGCCACTGCGCCCGGCCCACGTATACTTTTGAATGAAGAAAGGAATGAATGAATAATCTACCTGAGCACAGAGACTGAGCGTTTATTTATTTATATTTATTCTATGGTTTTGTTTTCCAGATGGAGATGGAGCGTGTAAAACAGAAAGTGGTTCCTGACAGGAGGCTGACAGGTCTGCGCACCTGTCTCTTGATCTACACGCACACACAGCGCGCACGGACTACATCAGTGCACGCCAGAACGTAAACGGCTTCTGTTGCTGGTGCTCAGAATAGATTCATGATTTTACTCTGAGTCCGTGGAGGCTCTCGCAGCCGCTTGTAAATTTGTTTGTCTCCTTCTGCAAAGGTGGGTGGCAATGACGCACTTCAGCGCGCACAAGCTCCGCAGACGCACGGCTGAGGATGAGACAGCGCCAGACAGGCCGCGTCCCCTGTGATGCGAATCCGACGCCCCCCTGGCCGCTGCCCTCCCACGCAGCACCCCGCGACCCGCGGGGACAGAGGCTGCTGCCATGGAAACCGAAGCTGGAGGAGGGAGGTGGGGGATGCAGAAGGGCCTGGCAGCCCCTTAGGGGCCCGAATGTCCACCCCTCTGCAGTCAGGTTGTACCCAGTCACCAGCCCAGCCTGGCACACAGTAGGCCTGCAACACAGAGGGGAAAGCCACAGTCTGCGCCCCCCGGAACACCCGGGAGAGGGGCTCCCTCCAGCATCCCGGGACCTGGCCTTCCTCGAATCCGTTTTCGGAAGGTGTTTCTGTCCCACGCCCCACGTCGCGGGGTGGTGCGATGTGAGCCATGTACACTAAGCACCTCTTGGGCTGCTTTGAGGAAAACAGACTGGGGCAGGCAGCAGTGCTGAGAACAGAGGCTGAGGCTTCTGCGGACCCCCGGGAAAAAACCGGAGTGGCTTGGATGGCGTTGAGGGTGAGGACGATGGACAGAGTGATATGAAAATTGTGGATGGAAGTAGCAGAAAAGAGAGACATCCTAGCCACGCAGCACCAGCCTGTCCTGCTCTATTATCTGAATTTTGTTTGAACCCAGAGGAGCAGAAGCTAATCACTACTCAGCCTTGAGTGCCGCGTGCTAGTCCTGCCACACAGATGACCTCCATGCGTCCTCACAGCTCCCCACAGCATCCTAGTCACCACCACAGAACGAATAAGGAAACTGAGTCTCAAGGAGGTGAAGGCACCTGCCCTAAATCAGAGGACTGGAAAACACGGAGCTGGATTTCACCCCAAATCGGACATCTTCAGAGCATAAATGTGGTGCACCCACATCATTAAAGCTTGAAGTTGAGTTGGATAATCCATTCAAACAGAAAGACACTTCAAATATTGTGGTGGCCCTTGGACCACTTCTCTTCTCCCTTTCCCTCTCCTCCCCTCTGTGCCCTTCTCCTCCCCTCCTTTGCCTCTTCTTTCCCCTTCTTTCCTCATCCTCTCTTCTCCCTCCACCTCCCTCCCCTCTTCATCCCCTCATCTCCCTCCCCTTTCCCCCTCTCATCTCCTCTTCTCCCTCCACCTCCCTCCCCTCCTCATCCCTTCTTCTCTCTCCCCTCCCCTCCCCTCTCATTCCCTCATCATCCTCCCCTTCCCTCCCTCTCATCCCCTCTTCTCCCTCCCCTTCCCTCCTCTCTCATCCCCTCATCTCCCTCTCCTTCCCTCACTCTTATCCCCTCTTCTCCCTCCCCTTCCCTCCGTCTCATTCTCTCTTCTCCTTCCTCTTCCCTCCCTCTCATCTCTTCTCCCCACCTTCCCTCAGTCTCAACCCCTCTTCTTCCCACCTTCCCTCCCTCTAATCCCCTCTTCTCCCTCCCGTTCCCTCCATCTCATCCCCTCTTCTCCCTCCCCTTCCCTCTGTCTCATCTCCTCTTCTACATCCACACTCCTTGGTGCTGTCATCCAGTCTCACAAGTTTAAATGACATCCATACACCGTTAACCACAAAATCTGTATCTGCAGAGTCCTGACACTCACCTGAATCTGCTGCCTCCCCCTCCCAGTCCTGACACTCACCTGAATCTTCTCTCTCCCCTTCCCAGTCCTGACACTCACCTGAATATTCTCTTTCCCCTTCCCAGTCCTGACGCTCACCTGAATCTGCTGCCTCCCCTTCCCAGTCCTGACACTCACCTGAATCTTCTCCCTCCCCTTCCCAGTCCTGACACTCACCTGAATCTGCTGCCTCTCCTTCCCAAGCATCTCACAGCTTTCCCAAACTCAACTAACATTCACCGAGTTTGTATATGCACCAAGCACTCTTCTAATTGTTTTACAGGCATTAACATATTTAATTCCTTCAACAGCTATAATACCCAGGATAAAAGCCGACTCCCTGACAAGGACCAAAGCAGCGGACACTCTTTAATTTGACCCTGGGAGGAGCTTGGTTAGGGAAGGCCAAAGGCCAATGGGACTTGTCTTGAAGCTGCTGTTTGCTTCAAATTCTTAACAGGCAGTCTTTGCACCACTTATGAATGTGTGTGTGTGAGTGTGTGTGTGAGTGTGTGTGTGTGTGTGTGTGTGTTTTGGTCGCTCTGTAACAAACACCCCAAGCTTAGCAACATAAAAAAGAAATTATTTTGTTATGCTTGCAGATTCAGAAAGTGCAAGGTACGGATGGCTTCTTTCTAGTCCACTATATCTGGGGCTAGAATTAGGAAGGAAGGAAGTCAGTTAGGAAGATTCGATGACTGGGAATAGCCCAACATTTAGAGGGATGTAAAGTGAGGTTAGAAGGTACTAAAAAGTGAAGGCTGTACCGTTGCCTGTCTTATAAACTCTGGCTGTAGTTTTCAAGCTGGGATGACCTTATCCCTCAGTGGACACTGGCAACGTCTGGACAGTTTTGATTGTCACTACTGGGGAAAGGAATGCTTTCAGGGCATCTAACGGGTGGAGGCCAGGGATGGCCTTCAGTGCACAGGACAGCCCCTACCACACACACAACAAAGAATCATCCAGCTCCAAATGTCATGCTGTTGTTTGGAATTTTCTTCAACAAGCATATCTGAAAACAGGTTTGTATCATGGCAAGGAATCGTGAAATGTGCTCACATAAGAGCCAGCTGTGCGCTGCACCCCTTTGCAAGCATGCAGGACAGGAATCCATTATGTGAGACAATGAGGAGAAGAGACAGCCAGTCCCAGGAAATTAAAGAAAAGTTGGCTCTCCGCAGCATCTAGGGACATAATCTGCAAAGCAGACAGCTGCAAGTTAAATGTTTGGATGGTTCAGAAATGGACAGTTCTGCACTGCTGGCCATGATGAGCTGTTTCCAAGAGCTACTCCCTTCGTGAGTTGCTTGGAGATGCATGTATTTCCTGGACCTCAGCTGAACCCTGGGTTTGTCTCTTGGAGGGAACAATCCGTGGTGGGTCAGTGAGCTGAGCTGGAGTCGTGACTGGACTGTCTTGACTTTCGAACTGCATCTTGTTAGACACCACGGGCTTCATGTTGTAACAGTCAGTATCTAGTCAGGCCTGTGCGAGGTGGGAGGGGCTCTCCCGACCCCACCAAGAACGTCAGGTGACCATCAGGTGATGGCCAGGGAGTTGTCACACTGCCTTTCTGAAATAATAACTGGTCACAGCCCGTGCTAGGTAAAAGCAGTTTCCCGATAGATAAAAACACCTGAGACTGGTGATCGGCAGCTTCCCAATAAGATATCAAGAGTTGGGCGAGTGGGCTGGAGCATGTCCATCAAGAGACAAAATGGTGGCGTTTAACTGGTATTTAACTGGTGTTTGACCTTCTAGGGGCATTCCACCTGGAAGGGGAAGAGCGCCTCCGGCGAGCATGCGCACAACTCCAGTAAACACGCTGCAAGTGCTAGCGGGCCACCGAGCATGGAGGCAGCTCAAGGTAAGAGAAGAATCAAGGGAAATGGGATGCAAGATGCTGGGAGTATACCAGCATAAAAAACCCTAAGTCCACGGTCAACCCTGGCACTGGTCCTTCAAGCCACCCACTTGGGCCTCTTCCAAATGTACTTCCTTTCTTTTTGTTTTTTTGAGGGGGGGACCCACAGGTCATTTTATTTAGGAGACCATTTATTCTGCTTTTCTTTTGGCTACTTTTTTTTATTGATTTCTGCTTAAAAAAAAAAAAAAAAAGACACATATGCAGAGCATGCAGGTTTGTTACCTAGGTATACGTGTGCCATGGTGGTTTGCTGCACCTATTGACCTGTCCTCTAAATTCTCTCCCCTCATCCCTCACCCCCCAAACGGGCCCTGGTGTGTGCTCTTCCCTCTCTGTGTCCACGTGTTCTCAATGTTCAACTCCCACTTACGAGTGAGAACATGCGGTGTTTGGTTTTCTGTTCCTGTGTTAGTTTGCTGAGGTTGATGGCTTCCAGCTTCCTTGCCTTTCATTCTTGCTCTAAAGCTTTTTAATGAACTTTCACTCCTGCTCTAAAACTTGCCTCACTCTCTCTTCTTCTGCCTTACGCCCCACAGTCAAATTCTTTCTTCTGAAGAGGCAGGAATCGAGGTTGCTGAGGACCCATAAGGATCCGCCTCTGGTCATGTATTTTGGTGCTGGGTCACTTGGAGAATTTGCATCGCTAGCAACATCAGAACATTCCCTCCATCTGAATCTTCTTTTTCATGCAAGACTAGACACATCCATTCTGTGAGGTGTGTTTTTGGAGAAAAAATTAATCAGTGATACTTGTTAAAGCATGGTAAGGAACACTTTCTCAGGACCATGGAGATAGGTATAGGGGCCACGGCAATGGGATTTCACACTGGGGCAGAGAAACTGGGCTTAACTCTGAATACAGCATGAGCAAGTGGGAATGTGTAGCCCAAGAGCAGGGTGGGTGTCAGCAGATAAAAAATTCTTGAGAGAAAGTCAAGGTGGTAGCCCGGCTGTGTTCAGTGTTCTATGCTCAGTGTTCAAGAGATGCACTTTTCTGAATGGTGAAAAATGGTATGAGTCCAGTAAGATTGTTGGGGAATTCAGGCTAAACTCGCCTGTCAGAATTCTTGCTGAAGACAAGCCAGGTTGATCAGATGTTATGTAGGGGTTGATGGAAGGTGAGGAACCCGATCAGATATCGAGGAAAGCACCAACCTGAAGAAATAGACACTTCTGGGAACTTTACAACTGCAGGAGTACATGCAAATTGGATTCTCTGCAGAGACCCACCTACCAGGTTACAGCAAAGTCACTGAACAGCTGTGCACTGCATATATATATATGTGTGTGTGTGTGTATATATATATATATAAAATTCAATTTTGTAAAGGTAGGATCTCACTCCATCACTCCGGCTGGGGTACAGTGGCACACTCATGGCTCACTGCAGCCTCAACCTCCCAGGCTCAAGCAATCCTCCTGCCTCAGCCTTCCAAGTAGCTGGGACCACAGGCACACACCACCACACTCAGCTAATTTTTATTTTTGTTTTTATCGTTTTTGTAGAGACAGGGTTTTACCATGTTGCCCAGGCTGGTCTCAAACCCCTGGCTCAAGTGATCCTCCCACCTCAGCCTCCCAAATTGCAGGGATGACAGGCATGAGTCACAGTGCTTGACCTTATAATTATATATTTTTAGAGCTGTTTTAGGTTCACATCAAAATTAAGCAGAAGGTACAGAGAGTCCCCATAGCTCTGAACCACACATGCACAGCCTCCTCCACTGTCAGCATCTCCACTGGAGATGTAAATACAGACTGGATGCCCCAGGTCCATTGGTTACAGTTGACCCACCTGCATTGACCCATTGCCCAGACTCCACAGTTCACATGAGGGCTCACTCTTGGTTTGGTACATTCTGTGGGTTTGGACAGATGCATACTGACAAGCATCTACCATTGTCATATCATACAGAACTGTTTCACTGTCCTGAAATTCCTCTGTGCTTTGCCTATTCATCCCTCTCTCCGCTGCTTACCTCTGGCAACCACAGAACTTTTTACTGTCTCCATAGTTTTGCCTTTTCCAGAATGTCATGTAGTGGGAATCATACTAAATTAAATACACTCTTATGATCCAGCAGTCATGCTCTTTGGTATTTATCCAAGGGAGCTGGATACTTATTTCCAAACAAAAACCTCCACAATGAGGATTATAGCAACTTTAATCATAATTGCAAAGACTTGGAAGCAGCCAAGATGTCCTTCAGTCAGTGAATGGATAAACAAACTCTGTTCCTTCCAAACAACAGAATATTATTGAGGGCTAAAAAGAAATGAGCCATCAAGTCATGAAAAGACATGGAAGAGATTTAAATCCACATTGCTGAGTTAAAAAAGCTAATCAAAAAAGTCTTTATTTTTTCACTGGCAGCTTGATGTCCCATTGGAGAGGTACGCCACTACTTATTTTTAAATCCCATTTGGGGATGACTTTTAAAATAAGACTTTGAGACAATTAATGGATAACTAATCTCTAGCTATGAAAGGTCTACTGCAGTGAAGAACTTTATTGGTGAATGTAAGAGTTAAAGAAAGAGGAAAGAAACACAAAAAGATGCTCAACAGCCAAAGACAGGTTTATTTTGGAGAATAAACCTGAGAGGGGCTTCTGACCGATTTCAGTCAGGTACATTCTCTCTCTTACAGATTAAAAGTATTTAAGGGTTCAGAGAGAGAGAACCTGTCCCAGGCTTGGAATATTTGTGTGTGAGGGAGAAGTTTATTGTGGGGTTGGAATGCCTCTGGTTGGAGGTGAGGTTATCTCAGGGCTGACATCTGTCCAGTCAGAGGGGAGGTTACCTTGGGGCTGGCATGTCTGTGGTTGGGGAGAGGTTTATCTTATAGTTTGGATGTCTCGGGTCGGAGATGTCATTTGTGGTTTATGGTCATGCTGACCTTCACCATTAGGCTGATGCCCTTTGGATTTAGGAGATTTTTGATCAGGGTGAACTTTTAAATGGCAGTGCTTGTCCAAGATGGCGATGCTCCTGCTCTGTCAGTGAATATTTTAAATGTGTGCATAATCACGCAGGTAGATCAGCCTGGGGCACTCAGAAAGATCACCATAGGCCTCTATAGGATGGATTTTTTAATGTTCCCTTCCTTTAAAAACATGTACTCGGCTTCCCATAAGCCCTCTCTCAGGATATTTTACTTTTGTTGATGACTCACCACACTGATGGCATCTACTTAGGGCCATGATATTGGAGAGTCAGATTCTATACTGTATATATTTTTAAATGGCTCTTTATCCCTGGAACACACCGGAAACACCTGCCCACTCCTTGCTGTGGACTTCCAGCCTTCACAGCAAGATGATAAATTTCTGTTGTTTCAGCCACTCAGTGTGTGGTCATTTATTTAAGGCAGCCCTAGCTTAAATAAAGTACTCATAACTCATTCATAACACCCCATTTTTTTCACATTTCTGCCAAGACTCCAATTAAGAATAAATAAATAAAGCTGTGCAAAATAAGAGCATAACAAAACAATGGTTTCATCCTCATTCCTAGATTCCCTCCCCCAGTCTAGCTGCCCCGTCTGCTGCTGGAGCTCCCACCTGTTGCAAGACGCAGGGGAGGTGTGATGAGGGGACCCCTGGTGCTGCCATGGAAACCACACCAGGAATGGGGGAGAGGTGTGACTGGGAACAAGAGAGGGAAGGCCTCAGAGTGAGCTCTGGAAAGTGTCTGGGTATGGTTGCCCCAAATTCCATCCTAGCACACAGTATCTGCTCAATAAATATTTAATGGAGCAAATTAATGAAATTCTGCAACCTTTCTTTTTTTTTTTTTTTTTTTTTTTTTTTTTTTTTTGAGATGGAGCCTCACTCTATCACCTAGGCTGGAGTACAGTGGCATGATCTGGGCTCACTGCAACCTCCGCCTCCCGGATTCAAGCAATTCTCCTGCCTCAAACACCCGAGTAGCTGGGACTACAGGTGCTCACCATCACGCCCAGCTAACTTTCGTATTTTTAGTAGAGACGGGGTTTCAACATGTTGGCCAGACTGGTCTCGAACTCCTGCACTCAAGTGATCTGCCTGCCTCGGCCTCCCAAAGTGTTGTGATTACAGGTGTGAGCCACCATGCCCAGCCTGAAATTTTGCAACATTGTCTACAGACTTTGAACACGGATGATTGTGGTTCCTGGGTCATGGGTTTACACGGGATTCTACTTGTGAAAGTACATTAAGGTGGTTAAAAATTTGTTTTAAAATCTTTATTAAAATTTCTTGTCAAATAATTGTTTTGTTTAATAAAAATGTTCAAAGTTGTGAAAAAACGTGCTAACATTGTTAACAACACAGCCTCTGGCCCCTGCAAACAGAGCCTTCCTCAAGCAGCTTCCCCCAGCTCCCCTCTCTGGCTCTCTTTCCCTTTGTCTCCTCATCTTGTTTCTGTCACTGTCATCCGTGTTTGAACTTACTTGGCTTATTTATTCGTTTTGCTTGTTCACTGGTTTTTTTGTTGTTCTCTGGGTGAACTGGTAAACTCCTGAGCACTGAGACCCCGTCTGTGTGTTTCCGGGATCTGAACAGTATTGGGTCATTACCAATGCTCAACGTACATGTTTTGAATAAATATACGATGTGTCAAAGGTGATTTCAAAGATGTATATTTCCTTTCACTGAACACTATCACTTCTAGAATATACCCTGCAGGTATGCCCAAATAAATGCCATATATGATATGCATGTCGTTATTTTCTGCAGCTTTTCTAGACCAGAATAATGGAAATTACTTCATTGTCCATAGAAGGGCAGCTGGCTAAATAAATCTTAGTATCTTCACACTTTGGAAGATTCTGCTACAATAAAAGAGAATGAAGTTATTACCATATTGATAGAGAACAATGCCCAAGATGAATTGTCACGTGGAGAAAGACAAGTGCCAAATAGTACATACCATCACTTTGCAGAATGTGCATCAGAGTGTAATTATACACAGCAGTTTATGAATAACCCATTATGCATAATAACATGTGCATAATAGATTGTGCATGATAATATTTGCATACTATATTAGAACATTTTTGCATGCATACATATGTAAAACTTGACTCTGCGGCAAAACACTGGCATTAGCAACTGGCATTAGAAACTGGCATTAGAAAAATTGCCACTGGAGGTCGAACGTGGTGACTCACACCTGTAATCCCAGCACCTTGGGAGGCCAAGGAGGGTGGATCATGAGGTCAGGATCTCGAGAACAGCCTGACCAACACAGTGAAATCCCATCTCTACTAAAATACAAAAATCAGCTGGGCATGGTGGTGCACACCTGTAGTCCCAGCTACTCAGGAGGCTGAGGCAGGAGAATCACTTGAACCTGGGAGGTGGAGGTTGGAGTGAGCCGAGATCGAGTCACTGCGCTTCAGCCTGGGAGACAGAGTGAGACACCGTCTCAAAAAAAAAAAAAAAAAAGAAAAGCAAAAAAAATTGTCACTGGAAGGGAGAAGTGAAAGAACAAAACTCAGAGGTGGAAGAGAGAATTCTTTTTGTTCTGCTTAGCAATTTGTACTTTGTTTGAAATGAATACATAGATATGCAAGAGTAAAAACAACTATTTATGTGATCCTAACAGTTCTATTAAAGTGCTATTTTATAAATGTCACCATAATCATTATCCAATGGGCTAGAGGTTAACATTTATAAGATATGTGCATTAAGGTGTTCCAAAATAGTATAACAGGATCTGGAAAGAAAAAGATTAATAAATATAAGATTATCTACAGATTTAATTAATGGAAAAAATAAGCAAACTTTTGAAAGCAATCATCAGTAAACAATTGGAAATGAAATTTTAAAAATACCAACCACATCTCTATCTAAAACTATGCAATAGCTATTGCAAATCTAGCAACATATACAGAAGGTGTGTACTCTAATAGAGCACACATCATTGCAAAGAGAAGTTAAATAAGACTTAAGTAAATAGACAGACATGTGATGTTCGTTGATGAGGAGATCTGGCAATGTTAGGATGGCCAAGCCTCCAGGGTATCGTAATCCCAGTCAACTTCCCAGTGCCATATTTTGTAGAAATTGACCCACTGATTCTAGAGTCTATGTGGAATGACAAAGGATCTACAATTGGTCCCCCAAAAATTAGGAAAACCTAAAGAAAGAACAAAATTGGAGGATTTCATCTGATGTCAAGATTTTATAAAGCTACAATAATCAAGACAGTGAGGTATCAGCACATGGAGAAACATATATCAATAGAAGAGGGTCCAGACACACATCCCTGGTCAATTGATTCTTGACAAAGGCCATGGAACTTGACGGGGAATGGAAAGTCTTTTCAACTAAGCATTCTGGAACACATATATAACTTAATTTAAGATGGGATTATAGACCTAAACATTGAAATCTTCCAGAAGGAAATATAGAAAAATATCTTCATGACGTTGGAAGAGGCAAATATTAGGAGACAAAAAAAATAAAATCTCACTATTAAACAGTCAGTAAATTGAATTACATTAAAAAAAATTCTATTCACCAAAATATTCCATTAAGGAATGAATATGCAATACACATGGTGGGGGATTATATTTACAATACATATGTCTGCAAAAGGACTTATAACCAGAATATGAAAAAAATGCCTAAGTCAATAGTAAAGGGACAATTCAATTAAAAATGAGTAAGAAACTCGAAATGGAACTTTACAAAAGAAAATATAGGCCGGATGTGGTAGGCTATAGCCTGCTATAAGAAAATAGCGGGCGGATCACCTGAGGTCAGGAGTTTGAGACCACCCTGGCCAACATGGCAAAATGCCATCTCTACTAAAAATACAAAAATTAGCTGGGCGTGGTGGTGGGCACCTGGAATCCCAGTTAGTCAGGAGGCTGAGGAAGGAGAATCACTTGAACTCGAGAGGCAGAAGATGTAGTGAGTCAAGATCATGCCATTGCACTCCAGCCTGGGCGACAGAGCAAGACTCCATCTCAATTAAAAAAAAGAAAACAAGAAAAGAAAATATGCAAATGGACAATAAACACATGCAAAGATGTACAACATAATTAGCCGACAGAGAAACGGAAATTAAATCCAAAATAAGATAATATTTCACAATTACTAGGATGGTTAAAATACAAAAGACTGGGCCAGGTGCGGTGGCTCACACCTGTAATCCCGGCACTTTGGGAGGCTGAGGCGGGCGGATCACCAGGTCAGGAGATAGAGACCATCCTGGCTAACACGGTGAAACCCCGTCTCTACTAAAAATACAAAAAATTAGCCGGGTGTGGTGGCGGCGCCTGTAGTCCCAGCTACTCGGGAGGCTGAGGCAGAAGAATGGCGTGAACCCACGAGGTGGAGCTTGCAGTGAGCCGAGATCGCGCCACTCACTCCAGCCTGGGCAACAGAGCAAGACTCTGTCTCAAAAACATTAAAAAAAAATGCAAAAAACTGAAACATTGAATATTGGTGAGAATGTGGAGTAATTGGAATTTTCACACATCACAGATGAAGGTATATAATGGTGAAACCATTGCAGACAGTCTGAGTATTTCTGAGAATATCAACTGTATAAATAACCTTTGACTGTCTCATTTCACTCCTAGGCATTTGCCTCAAAGAAATGAAAACCTATGTCCATAAAAAGAATTATAGGCCTGGCGAAGTGACTCATACTCGCAATCCCAGTACTTTGGAAGGCCAAGGTGGGAGGACTGCTGGAGCCCAGGAGTTTAAGACCAGCGTGGGCAACATAGCAAGACCCCATCTCTACAAAAAAATACATAAATTAGCCAGGTGTGGTGGTGCATGCCTGTAGTCCCAGCTACTCAGGAGACTGAGGTGGGACGATCGCTTGGGCGTGGGGAGATTAGGGCTGCAGTGAGCTGTGATCACACTACTGCACTCCAGCCTGGGTGACAGAGTGAGATCCTGTCTCAAAAAAAAAAAGAAAGAAAGCTTAGGTCTGGGCATAGCTGTTCAGGGAGGTGCTAGCCTAAGGCATCCAGGCCTCCTTTTACCTGGTTAATACAAGGACCCCACAATCTGTGCGTTTGAAAACCTCTCTGTGGGTCATCTCAGGAATCCCTGAATATGCCTGTATCCCTACATCTTGATTTCAGTCAGTCCCTCAACCCTCTCTGAGGATGTTTGAAGCACCCAGCCTCCCTTTCCAATAATACGATTAGCTAAGGGCTATGATATTTTAGGTACAGGAAGTGGCCTATGTCATCCTAATTCTGCACTGGTGTAAGGAGTAAATATGGTCCTTAATCCCCGGAACATCCTGAGGAAAACTTATTCAGTTTATTGAGAAGAAAATCTAATATTTGATAAAGCAGCTGTTTAAAACCATACGTGATTTTCTCATCAATCTCTTTCCTGGGTTACTGAGTGGGCACGCATGTTCTTTCTTTCCCAGTAATTGCTATTTTACTGTGACATTCCGGTTTAAGACTCTGACATTTAAACGATAAATGTCGTGTCTTGAATCTCAGCACAAAAACACTTTTCTACAGAATTGCTAATAGCAGTCTTCATTTGCCGAGTCCCAACCTGAGCAGATCCTCACACGGCTGCACTATTCATGTAATTTGAGAAATGACTCAGTATCCCTGCGTCATGATTCTCCGCAAGGCACAACTCTCTAAAAGTGCCACGAGACAGAGTCTCTCTCCCCCTTTCCAACAAGGCGTCTTCCACAAGGGAAATAAATGTTCACCTTTCTTCTCTTTCAAATGTCAAAGAATTGTTTTCTCTTACAGCAAAGAATCATCCACAAGTTAAAACTGGTTATCCATTTTCTTATTGTGAAGTTTAAAATACGGGGAAAAAAGTGCATGAAGTTCATTGGAACAGGTGAATACATGATGGCAACAACTTCCTGGGTTAAGAGAGACTAGGGTTCCCAGAACCCCCAACCCTTCCCATCTACAACCCCCTTCCTCCTTCTGCTGCCCCCATCCACCCCGCCAGCCCCCTGGACATAACCACTATTCTGACTTTTCTTTTTTTTTTTTTTCCACCAAGGCTGGAGTACAGTGGTGCAATCTCAGCTCTGCCTCCCACATTCAATCTATTCTCCTGCCTCCGCCTCCCGAGTAGCTGGGATCACAGGCACCCGCCACTACGCCTGGCTAATTTTCATATTTTTAGTAGAGATGAGGTTTCATTGTGTTGGCCAGGCTGGTGTCAAACTCCTGACCTCAGGGGATCTGCCCACCTCGTCCTCCCAAAATGCTGGGATTACAGGCGTGAGCCACCACACCTGGCCTATTCTGACTTTTCTAATAATTTATTTTCTGGTCTTTATCCTTTCACTGCCTGGTTAAACCACTGTTTATTTTTGTTTGCAACATAGTAATCTTTGTATTTGTTAAAATGTTAGTAATGCTTGCTTTATTTTGTTTTGTTTTTCACTCCACATCTCCCTCTTCCCCACATTGATGGCTGGTTCTGTTTGGTTTTGTTTCCATCTACTGTGGGGATTTGAGGTTTTTTCCTTAACAATTTTAATTGTGGTAAAATACAGGTACCATAAAATGTACCATTTGAGGGCCAGGTGCAGTGGCTCACGCCTGTAATCCCAGCACTTTGGGAGGCCAAGGCAGGTGGATCACCTGAGGTCAGGAGTTCGAAACCAGCCTGGCAAATGTGACTACTAAACCCCGTCTCTACTAAAAATACAAAAATTAGCCAGGCGTGTTGGTGCGCGCCTGTAATCCCAGCTACTCAGGAGGCTGAGGCAGGAGATTCGCTTGAATCCTGGGTGGGGCGGAGGTAGCAGTGAGCCGAGATCACGCCATTGCACTTCAGCCTGGGCAACAAGAGCAAAACTCCATCTCAAAACAAAACAAAACAAAACTGCAGCATTTGAACCATGTTAAAATGCAGAGTTGAGTGGTATTAGTCTATTCCCATTGTTGTGCAGCCATCACAACTGTCCATTTCCAGAACTTTCCATCATCCAAAACTGAAACTCTATAGCCCTTAAAAAACTCCTCCCAGCCCCTGGCAGCCACCATTCTACTCTTTGTATGTATGAATCTGATGACTCAAGACACCTCGTATAAGTGGAACCATGCAGTATTTGTCCTTCTGTGCCTGGCTTGTTTCACCGAGCGTCACGTCCTCAAGGTTCACCCAAGCTGCAGCGTGTGTCAGAGTTTCCTTCCTTTTGAAGGCTGAGTAATATTCCCCCGAACAGAGGGACCACACTTTGTTACCCACTCCCCTGTCAATGGACCCTTGGGCTGCTTCCACCTCTTGCTGCTGTGAACATGTGACTGCCCACAGCTTCGTTCCTAGGCATGCAGGAGTGAACGGCCAATACAGAGATATTAGTCACTATCCCCCTAATGAGGGCAGAAATAAAGGAGAAGATAAATGAACGATAAGACAATGTCTCAGACACCCGCAAAGCTGACTAGAAAACTAAGATTTCTGGCCAGGCATGGTGGCTCATGCCTGTAATACTAGCACTTTGGGAGACCAAGGAGGGAGGATCACTTGAGCCCAGGAATTTGAAACCAGCCTGGGCAACATAGCAAGACACTGTCTCTACAAAAAACAAAAAATTAACCAGATGTGGTGGCACATGCCTGTATTCCCAGCTACTCAGGAGGCTGAGGCAGGAGGATCACTTGAGCCTGGGGAGGTCGAGGTTGCAGTAAGCTGTGATGGCGCCACTGCACTCCAGCCTGGGCCACAGAGTGAGACCCTGTCTCAAAAAGGAAAAACAAAAGAAAAGAAAGAAAGAAAAAGAAATTGATTTCTGAGCCTGTAGAGGTTGCACACAATCTGGTTTTTCCCTTCCATAAAGTCCTTATCCAAGGACACGATTTAACATACATAAATCACAGGCACTGGCAGTGGATAAAAACCCTTGGCCTCGAGTCCTTGTCTCCGCCTTTCTATCCCTCCAGCTGGGCCAATTTCTGGTCCATTATTTCAGGGCTCAATTTCAGCCCCTCCCCAGCTCTCACGGCCATGGGGGATTGAGGTAAGCTCAGACTGCTGTCATGGAAACCAGTGTAATAGGGAGAAAAGGCAGAGCACTAAAGAATGCTGTACAATGTTACTAGTATTCATATAAGCCAGATCTTAAATGGTATATATGAAAATGCTATTTGTTGTAAAAAAAAAAATTATGGTTAGAAATAAATGCACATAAAGACACACAAACAACAACTCTGGAAGGACATACAAGAAAATTATTAATTGCGGCCAGGCGCAGCGGCTCACACCTGTAATCCCAGCACTTTGGGAGGTCGAAGAGGGTGGGTCATCTGAGGTCAGGAGTTCGAGACCAGCCTGACCAACCTGGTGAAACCCAGTCTCTGCTAAAAACACAAAATTAGCTGGGCGTGATGGTGCATGTCTGTTATCCCAGCTACTTGGGAGGCTGAGGCAGGAGAATCACTTGGACCCAGGAGGTGGAGGTTGCAGTGAGCTGAGATCACACCATTGCACTCTAGCCTGGGTGATAGAACAAGACTCCATCTCAAAAAAAAACAAAACGAAACAAAGTAACTACAGGATTTTAACTAACTCAAGTTAGAGGTCTACTTTAAACCTTCAGCCAAAAATCCTTTAAAAATTGATGAGAAGTTAGTATTTATAGGAGCTTCTATTAGAAAATTCTTCCATAAGATCTTCACAGAGGCAGGAAACAAATAATAATTGAGAGACAGGATTCTAAGGGGGTGCTATGATCTGAATGTCGGTGCCTCCTCCCACCCAATTCCTCTGTTGCAACCCTAACCCACAAGGTGGAGGTGTTAGGAGGCGGGGGCCCCAAGGAAGTGATCAGGGCATGAGCGCCTTTGCCCCCCTACCATGCGAAGACACAGTGAGAAGAGGCCACCTGTGCGCCTGGAAATGGGCCTTCAGCAGACACTGCCCCTGCTGGTGCCTTAAACTTGAACTTCCAGCCTCCAGAACTATGAGAAATCAATGTCTGTTGCTTATAAGCCACTCAGACTATGGTGTTTTGTTGTAGCAGCCCGAATGGGCTAAAACACAGGGTTTCAATACTAGGGCAATGATGGATAAACAACAATCACGTTCATAACACCCTGAAAATGAACACTTGTAAACAATGTGAGAAGGAACAAGTTTTGCCTCATCGCACGATGAACTATAACATTTCACAAGTCAACGAAAACGAGAAAAGTGCATACAGAGATGAACAGGTGATGCTTCTCAAGAGGAATACAGACAGGAAAACCTTCTGCGCTTTTCCCAGTAATCTGAGAAATTCATGGGAAACACATGAAATCCAATTTTCTCCTAATGGATGGACGAACAGCAGAAAGGATGGAGCAATTAGGCATTGCCATGGAAACCTCATTGAGAAGGGGAAGGGGAGGAGCTGAGAAGAGGGGCAGAGAGCGCCCCTCACCCTCAGGCTCTGCAGCCGGACAGTGAAGGCCCAGCCAGGCTGCAGGGTAGATGCAGATGTATATGTGGGTGGATAATTAAAAGGAGGGACAGGCCAGGCATGGTGGCTCATGCCTGCAATCCCAGCACTTTGGGAGGATGAGGTGGGAGGATTGCTTGAGGCCAGAAGTTTGAGAGTAACCTGGGCAATGTAGCAAGACCCTTCATCAACAAAAAACAATTAGCCAGGAGTGGTGGTGCGCACCTGCGGTCCCAGCTACTCAGAAGGCTGAGGCAAGAGGATTGCTTGAGCCTAGGAGGGTGAGGCTGCACTGAGCCATAATTGCACAAATGCACTCCAGCCTGGGCAACAGAGTGAGACCCTGTCCAAAAAAAGAGAGGGGAGGTGGCTTCTCAATTTGGGAGAACAATCTCTTCTAGCTCATTGGTCATTGCAAGAACTGGATGTCGTTTGTAAAGCATGTGGCCCGTTTCTGGCGTGCATGTGCTGGGATTTCCACAGGGACAGGTAGAGGCACAGCTAGGAGAATCCCGGGGATGTGGGGGAGGCTGGGCAGAGCACGGATTCCTGGGGCTTACCCCAGTTGAATGAAGATCTCTTGGTTAGAAAACTGCACTTCCTCTCACAATATTACAGAAGTCAATGTTAGCCTGCTATATGTATTTGTGTCCTTTTTTTTTTTTTTTTTACTATTTATTATTAGCTGAAATATTCTTTTTATTTTTATTTATTATTATTATTATTTTGAGACAGAGTCTCGCTCTTGTCACCCAGGCTGGAGTGCAGTGGTGCAATCTTGGCTTATTGCAACCTCTGCCTCCTGGGTTCAAGCGAGATTGAACCTCACTTATTGCTGCCTCAGCCTCCCAAGTAGCTGGCATTACAGGTGTGCACCACCACGCCCAGCTAATTTTTGTATTTTAGTAGAGATGGGATTTCACCATGTTGGCCAGGCTGGTCTCGAACTCCTAACTTCAAGTGACCCGCCCCCATCGGCCTCCCAAAGTGCTGGGATTAAAGGTGTGAGCCGCCATACCTGGCCTATTCTTTTTTAAAAACAATTTTTGCTCTCCTGGTAACTGTGGTTCTCCATTCATCCTAGTGTGTTCCCTGAAAGCAGAGATCCTTCCCTCTTTTTCATTCCTTTCATTCACAGAAAATCACTGTCATGGGCTGAATTGTGAACCCTCCAAATTCATATTGAAGTCCTAAATCCCAGTACCTCAGAATGAGACTTAATACTTAATAAACTCCCCTATATATATATATATATCCTATTAGTTCTGTCCCTCTAGAGAACCCTGACTAATACACCCAGCCTTGCAGAATCCCCCTCACCTTCAACAGCAGCATTCTGCCCTGGGGGCTGGATATGCAGGCTGTCCTGTTCCTTTGCAACCATCCCAGCATCACAGAGGCCACGGTGGCTGCATGGACCTATCACTCCTGACCTGTTCCTCCCTCGCCTCATCTTCCCTATCCTGCCTCTTGGGATGGGTCCACTTCCTGAACTCTCCAAATCCAACTTCCACACTCCATCTTCACTGCTGCCACCCTGGACCAGGGCACTGAGATCTCTCCCCTACAAGACCACAGCACCTTCCTCACGGGGCTCCCCACCTCCACACCAGGCCCTGGGTCCTCCACCTTCCCAACAGGAGCCAGAGGGAGAGCTTTAAGTTGTAAAACAGATGATGTTGCCTCTCCTTGCCATTTGGACTTACAACTTTCCAGTGGCCTCCAGTGAACCTACAATGAAATCCAAAATCCCCAGCATAACAATGTGTAGGAGAAGGAATTTGCAAACATCTAGAAAAATCACATGCACATGTTCCCTCTGGCCCAGAGGTGATTGGTCAATACTTATCTAAACTATGAACACACATAACCTTGAATTAAATACTGCAATTAAATTCTCAGAGTTCATCCAGAAGTCAGAGCAAGATTCGGCAACATAGCATCTGTGCAATAAGATTGTTCGGTGTACCAGAGTAGTATTATTATTGCAACAGAAACACAATAGAAACTCATCAGGAAACATGTCAGTGAAATTATCGGAAATCTGCAAATGCAATGTTCTATGGACATAAAGAAGGATGAAAAATGTCTTTGTGTATTGATGATATAAGGTTCTCACCAAGATGTGGCGTTAAGTGATAAAAGCAAAGTAGCAGAAGATGCAATGCTGGGCTTCTTGCTGTGTTTTTAAAAGAGGAGAAGGGAGTGAGGATAAGTGTATATACTGGTGCTGATATATGTTCATAATAGCTCTGCAAGGAAACAGAACTGGAAATCGGATTTGTCGCTAGACTTTTGTGCAGACTTTTCTTCTAAAGAACCTACTACTCAACTCAGCCATTGTGAGGGCAAAAGCAGTCACAGACAATTCGTAATGAATGGGCATGACTGTGTCCCAATAAAACTTTATTTACAAAGATCTGTGGAGCCAGATGTGGCCTGCGGAAAGAATAGTTTTCTGATCCCTGGTCTAGAGAATGAAAACTCAGGATGGGGAGGATAGGTGAGGATTGAGATGGAAAAAGAAAGGTATCATCCCAAAATCAGTGTACAAAAGTGAGTAGCATTTCTATACACCAGTAACGTTCTAGATGGGAGCCAAATCAAGAATACAATCGCATTTACCATGGCCACACCAAAAAAAAAATACCTATGAATATTTCTAACCAAGGAGGTGAAAGACCTCTACAAGAACCACAAAACAGTGCTGAAAGAAATCGATGATAACACAAGTAAATGGAAAAACACTACATGTTCATGGATAGGAAGAATCGCTATTTTTTAAGTGGCCATACTGCTCAAAACAAGTTTACAGATTCAACGCTATTCCCATCAAACTATCAACATCATTTTTCACATAATTAGAAAAAACTATTTTAAAATTCATATAGAACCAAAAAAGAGCCTGAATAGCCGAAACGATCTGAAGCAAAAAGAACGTAGCTGGAGGCATCACATTACCTGACTTTAAACTATACTACAAAATTAGAGTAACCAAAACACCATGGTACTGGTACAAAAAGAGACACATAGACCACAGAACAGAATACAGAGTGCTGACATAAATCCACACACCTACAACCATCTGCTCTTTGACAAAGTCGACAAAAACAAGCAATGAGAAAAGGACTTCCCATTCAGTAGATGGCGCTGGGATAGCCATACGCAGAAAAGTGAAACAAGTCACCTACCTGTCACCATATAAAAAACTAACTCCAGATGGATTCAAGGCTTAAATGTAAGATCTCAAACCGTAAAAGATCCTAAAAGGAGATACCATTCTTGATATTGGCCTTAGCGAAGAATTTACAGCTAAATCCTCAAAAGCAATTGCAACAACAACAGTCAAAAAAAAAAAAAAAAAAAAAACAGAAATTGACAAGTGGACCTAATTAAACTGAAAATAAGAGAAACTATCAAGGGAATAAACAGACAACCTACAGAATGGGAGAAAATATCAAAAACCTGCGCATCTGACAATGGTCTAATACCCAGAATCCATAAGGAATTTAAGCAAATCAACAAGCAAGAACCAAATAATCCCATTAAAAGTAGGTAAAAGACATGAATACACACTTGCCAATAGAGGGCATTCAAGTGGCCAACAAACACAAGAAAAAATACCATCACTAATCGTCAGAGAAATGCAAATCGAAACCACCATGGGATACCATCTCACACAAGTCAGAATAGCTGTTTTTAAAAAGTCAGAAAATAACAGATGCTGGTGAAGTTGTGGAGAAAAGGAGATATTTATACACTGCTGGGAGTATAAATTAGTCCAGTCACTGGAGATTTCTCAAAGAACTAAGAGCTGAACTACCATTTGACCTAGCATCCATTATTGACCTATAGCCATTATAGGATATAAACCCAAAAGAAAAATTATTCTACCAAAAAGACACATGCACCCAAATGTTCATCAGAGCACTATTCGCAATAGCAAAGCGGACTATTCACAACAGCAAAAATGGTTCCTATGAGTGGTGGATTGGATAAAGAACATGTGGGCCCAGTGCATGGCTCACACCTGTAATCCCAGCACTTTGGGAGGCCAAGGCAGGTGGATCACGAGGTCAGGAGTTCGAGACCAGCCTGACCAACATAGTGAAACCCCGTCTCTACTAAAAATACAAAAATTAGACAGGCATGGTGGTGTGCACCTGTAGTCCCAGCTACTCAGGAGGCTGAGGCAGAAGAATCGCTTGAACCTGGGAGGCGGAAGTTGTGATGAGCCAAGATTGCACCACTGCACTCCAGCCTGGGCAACAGAGTGAGATTCCATCTCAAAAAAAAAAAAAAAAGAAAGAAAGAAAGAAAGAAAAGAAAAGAACAGAGCATGTGGTACATATACACCATGGAATACTACACAGCCATGAAAAAGAATGAAATTTTGTCCTTTGCAGCAACATGGATGCAGCTGGAGGCCTTGAGCTGCTGGCCCATCACACAAGCACAACCTGGCCTACCTGGTGCCCATTGATCCAACCTGAATACTCTTGAAAGCTTTTACCCGTTGAGGTGAGGGAGGTAGTCTCAGGATTGGCCATGGAAGCTGCAGCTGAAGCAAGGGAGGGGAAGGGCTTGCAGAATAGTCCCCAAAATATATCATTAAGTAAAAAGTAGGCACCAAAGAGGATATATGAGACGTTCTCATTGGTTAAAACAAGAGGGGAGATTATGGTTTGGATATAGATGACTGGATAAACAAATAGGTAGGTAGATAGATAGATAGATAGATAGATAGATAGATAGATAGATAGACAGACAGATAGATAGATAGATATGGCAGATAGGTAGATAAGACATGAAAGATGAATAGATGGATAGATATATATGTAATAGATAAGATAGATGATTGAGAGATACTTGATAAATAGCTAGACAGATGACAGATAGGTAGATAAGATATATAGATGGATGATTGATGGATGAATAGACATATACACAATAGATACACAATAGATAGATGATATGTATTGATACTAATAGATTAATAATAGAAAGTAAGAAAGAAAAAGATAGGGAGAGAGAAGGAAGGAAGGGAGGAAAAAAAGAATGAAGAGAAGGAGGAAGGAAGACAAGGAGGAAGAAAAGAGAGAAGGAAATGTGTGAAATGACAAATGGGAGAACTAGGAGGATGAGGGATCAAGACTGAGAGAAAGGTTCTTCTCTGCATCACCTTTGGAATTGTTTGAGCTCGTATTACTTTTCAAAAAACAAATAACAAATTAAGATATGAAGTCTACAATCAAGACTGAACAGAAAATCAAGACTGAACAGTAAATACAGTCCTATCAGCATCTACCCTCACACTTTCCACCACAACCAATTTCAGTTGGATTGGAAACGAACACCGGTGTGACCTCTGTGCCCAGGCTTTCCAAAATGTAACAGCAGAGTTAGATCACACAGAGGACATGATGACACAGGTAGCAGCGAGCAGCTTTTGAAGGCTTCTTGATACCACACCTCTGCTAAGTAATTTGCAAATATTATATTGATCAGCCTCAAAAAGGGAGCTGTGTTTACAATAACAGCAGCATTAACTGATCACTAACTATGTGCCAGGCACTCTCGTGACTTACATTTTTCTATAAATCTGTATTTTAGTTTATATATAATTAGATACTTTACATATAATTATATTTTTTAAATTTACATAAAATTATTTGAATCCTCACACAACGCCTGTGTGAGAGGAACTCTTTTTATCTTCAACACACAGATTTGGAAACTGATATTAAAGAAAATGCCCAAGACGCCAGCTGAGAGGTGGAAAAGCCAAGATGCACACTCAAGCTGTGTGATTGCAGTGCCTGGAGGGAGGAACTATGTTTCTTCTCTGTTTTTACACCAGAGGGAACTGGAGCACAGAGAGGGGAAGGAAGCTTCTCCAGGATGCACAGCTTGTAGGGAATCACACTGGGTCTCACTTTAATACGCAGACACTAGTCACCCCACTCCGCTTCCTCCACATTTCTGTTGACCGACAAGGCCTGTTTACCTCCTGCGAAGGTGTCTTGAGTGTCCCCTGGCCCCCAACTTGACTGACCATCCCTCCCCCATCCTCTATCACCCACGTCATGGCCTGAGGGCTGAACACAGGCTCACTGTGTCCCCTCAGCACTCTCCAGTGTTAGAAAAAGGCCCCTGAACCCACAAGGACCCCACCCACCAATCACCTCCTCTCTTTCCCCCTCCGCGTCCTGTCCGTCACCATGTCCTGTTAGTTCCACTTCCAGAACACTCCAAATCCATTTATCTCAATGGCCAAAACTGACACCAGACCCCATCTCTCTCCCTCCAGTGACCCCAGAGCAACCACTTCAGGGCTCTCTCTAATTCCATGCTAGCCACTTTGTTATTTTCTTCATGTTACTTTCCACATGTGAGCAATGGGATAAAAATAACTAGTATTGAGTGTGTGTGTGTGTGTGCATGTGTGTTCAATGAATGAAGATGTAAACCAAAAATAAGATTCTAAGCCCCCAACCATCTGAATGGACCGCTCCCACCCTCCCATCCACAGGGCATTCTAAAGTTAACCTGAAAAAGTCGTTTAGGCTGTGATAGGAAGAGGGAACCAAACATGCCTCATTCTACCCTCCTCCCTTTTGAAATTACTTACAGAACAGGCTTCTTACCTCTGATAAGAAACCTTTGCAATCTATTTTCTGAAAATAGAAAATGGGAACCCAACCAACTCATTGGTGGAGAGGAGGGCCCCCTTGAACTGACTTTTAAAAATATATAGTCATTCCATGTTCTGAGAAACAGCCCCAGGCAATGTCCTGGAATCTGATTGTTAATGGTCTCCAAGTGGCCTGGCTTGTACCCAGCCAGGACCTCTGCACCTGCTGTTCCCTTCCCCAGACACTTCACTTCTCCTCATTCAGTTCTCAGATCCAATATTCTCATCTCATTTCCAGAGCATCCTGTCTAAAAGATCACATTCTTTTATTTCAAATTCTTCACAGAGCAAATTCCTCTCTGAAATC
This sequence comes from Papio anubis, assembly GCF_008728515.1. Classification (NCBI taxonomy): domain Eukaryota; kingdom Metazoa; phylum Chordata; class Mammalia; order Primates; family Cercopithecidae; genus Papio; species Papio anubis. The sequence continues at coordinate 12,292,979 of NC_044995.1, read as the reverse complement.
ATGTCTTTGTTAATTAATGTATTGTCTCTTTCTTCCCTGAGTTCAGGTGCTTGTCTGTATTTGATCAGGCTCTGCCTTTGTGCCTAACCTTAGGCCTATCTCCCAACCTCGTTCTGCACCCCTGACTGTTTCTGATTTCTTCATCTTCTCACTATACTGTCCAGCAGAAGAGACCAACAGAACATACTTGTCGCATGAAATAATGAAAAGAACAAAAGTGAAATCTGAGAATAGACTTTAAAAAAAAATTGGCAACCAAGAGATTCGAATCATGGAGATTGTCTTCTCCTGAGAAAACATGTGCTGTTTTTGCTGAAATCTTTCTCTTCTCTTGTTCCAGGAGAACTTGTCTGTACAATAGAAAATTAGTGAGAGGTTTTTTGGAGACCCTAAAATAGGGTGCAATAGCCAGACCCCAAGACGGTCCTCTCTGACCCTGGCCAACTGGTGTTCATTCCCTTGTGGTTCCCTCCTATGTTGAAGAGGGCCATGCAACCAGTGAGATATGGCAGACATGGCTGTGTGACTTCTGAGGCTGGATTGTAAGAGATCTTGTGGCTTCTGCCTTGCTTTCTCTTGGGTCACCTCCTTTAAGGGAAGCCGGCTACCATGATGTGAGGATGTTCAAGCAGCCTTGTGGAGTAACCGAGGCCTCCTGCCAACAGCCAGAGCTGATTCGCCAGCCTTGTATGTTGGCCATCCTGGTAGTGGACTCTTTAGCCCTAGATAAGCTTTAAAATGACTGCAGCCCTGGCCCACATCCTAACCACAATGTTATAAGAGACCCTGAGAGAGAACCTCCCAGCTAACTCACTTCCAAATTCCTGATCCACAGAAACTGAGATGATAAATGTCTGTTGTTGTTTTGAGCCACTAAGTTTTGAGGTGGTTTGTCACACAGCAGTGGGTAACTAATACATCAAGCTATGTCAGTAACCACCAACATTGTTCTTCCAAGCCCACACAGTTATCAGAGTCTGAAAAAAACCCTCTCAGTGGCCTATGACATGACCTCATGAGACCCGGCTCCTGCTACTTCTCTCCTTTGCTTTGTACCTTCTCCCACACAGGGTGGCTGTTCATTCCAGCCACTATGACTCTCCAGCACATTTGCTCAGGCTTGTTCCCTCTGCGGATTTGATTTTACTGTGCTCTTAGCTGGGAGTCTTTCCTGCAGTGAGCCTCATTTCCAGTTCTCTCACTCCTTCAGCACTTTCTGTTCAAATGCTTTCTCTCCAGAGACTTTCCTGACCTCCCTTCCTAAAATAGCTGCCTCCCTCCACCTTCTCTACCATCTCACCTTGCCTTGTTCCTCTTCCTAATGCCTGACACAGCACACATTTATTTTTGTTTATTATCTTTCTTCTCTTGTTGGATTGTAAGCTCAGAACGGACTTGGCAATCACCTATTGGGTTTCCTGCTGATGTACAACCAACTGAACAGGGTGGGGCACCCTCAGAAATGATTGGTTGACACTATGGAAAACAGTAATGGAGATTCCTTAAAGAACTAAAAGCAGAACTACCATTCCATCCAGCAATCCCACTACTGGGTATCTACACAAAGGAAAAGAAGTCATTACATGAAAAAGACACTTGCACATACATGTTTACAGCAGTACAATTCACAGTTGCAAAGATATGGAACCAACCCAAGTACCCATTGACCAAAGAGTGGATAAGGAAAATGTGGTATAGACACGCCATGGACCACTACTCAGCCATAAAAAGAAACAAAATGATGTCTTTTGCAGCAACTCGGATGGAGCTGGAGGCCATTATTCTAAGTGAAGTAACTGAAGACTGGAAAACTAAATATCGTATGTTCTCCCTTGTAAGTGGGAGCTAAGCTATGAGGATTGAAAGGCGTAAGAATGATGTAACGGACTTTGGGGACTCAGGGGGAAAGGCTGGGGAGGCAGTGAAGGATAAAAGACTACGTGTTAGGTACAGTGTAGTCAATGTACCACACTGTACAATTTTGATGGGTGCACCAAAATCTCAGCAATCACCAGTAAAGAACTTATCCATGGAGCCAAAATCCACCTGTACTCCAAAAACCATTGAAATGTAAAAACAAAACAAAAAAGAAATAATACTTAACGATTGGTTAAGTGGGGCATAGTGGCTCATGCTTGTGATCCCAACTACTCAGGATGCTGAGGCAGGAGGATCACTTGAGCCCAGGAGTGTGAGGCTGCAGTGAGCCATGATCACAACACTGCACTCCACCCTGGGTGACAGAATGAGACCTTGTCTCAAAAAATTAAAAAAGTATATTGGTAATGTTGCAGATTTAAAATGGCCAAAAATCACTTTATGCTCCAGAAGGGGTGTGTCTGTCTCCCATGTTTCCTGGCTCTGGCCTGGCTGTACAACTTGTTTTGGCAACAGAACGTGGTAGAAACGATAGCATGTGCCTGCCGTGATGAGGCCCATGGCGCCCTGCAGCTTTCCTTTCCACACTCTTGGAATGCTGAGACCTCAGTGCTGTGAGGAAGCCTCGTCTCATTCACTGGCCCAGGAAGAGGGGAGTCCACACGCAGGGGAACCCAGACCCTGGTGGAGAGCCCACACAATTGCTGAATATATAAGGGACGGCGTCTCATGTTCCTCCCACCGCACCCCATCCTCCAGCTGAACGAGGCCACACACGCGGGCCCAGGCAAAGACAGCATGGAACCACCAGCCGACCCACGTAGAAAGGAAGCACACTGATTTTCTGTATGCTCTCAACACTCCCGACACCAACTATGTGGGAGATTCGCTCACACCAACCAATTCTCCACTTGTCAGCAGACACGGACTGGGGATCCCACAAGTTAGCTCAATTATGACACTAACTACCCAAAATTAGTGCAGACTCCAATGATTACGGCCTCAATTCCACAAGACTGTCCCCACCCAACTTCAAACACCCTTCATAACTCCCCGGTTGTGACCTGTGCTTCTGACAAACCAGCTATAAATTGGGAGTTCCAATGAGAACACAAGGACACAGGGAGTGGAACAACACACACTGGGGCCTATCGGGGGGTGGGGCCAGGGGAGAGAGAGCATTGGGACGAATATCTAATGCATGTGGGGCTTAAAACCTAGATGATGGGTTGATGGGTGCAGCAAACCTCCATGGCACATGTATACCGATGTAACAAACCTGTACGTTCTGCACATGTGTCCCAGAACTTAAAGCAAAATAAAAAATAAAAAATTACATCTGTCTCCACCAAAAAAAACCTGGGGGTTCCCACGGCCCCCTCCTCAGGTTTGATAATTTGTGAGAACGGCTCACAGAACTCAGGGAAACACTTTCCTTACTATTAATGGTCCATAATAATGGCTGCAACTCAGGAACAGCCCGATGGAAGAAGCTGAAGGAAAGGTGTGCAGAGAGGGTGTAGCGTTTCCCTGCTTTATCAGGTGTGCCACCCGTGTTCACCTACTGAAAACTCCCCAAATCATTTTTAGGCTGTTATGGAGATTCCATTATGTAGGTGTGGTTGATTAAATCATTGCCCACTAGTGATCAATTCAACCTCCAGCCCTTTTGCCCTCCCTGGAGGTCAGGAGGTGGGGCTACAAATTCAAATCCTCCAATCAGATGGTTGGTTCCCCCGGCAACCAGTCCCCATCCTTTGGGGCTTTTCAAAAGCTACCTCATTAACATAAACTGAGATATAAGTGAAATAGGATTTGTTATGAATAACAGAAAGGCACTCTTGTCACCTCTATCACTCCCAGGAAATTACAAGGGTTTTTGGAGAAACGTGGGATGAAGACATTTCTTATTATACCTTGATAGCACCCCATGGAAGGTGAGAAACAATGAGTTGTTTTACATGCCACTGCATTCTGGGGGCTGCTTGTTACACAGCGGTAGATAACTGATACATTCCACGAGTAAGTAGCTGCCTGACAGACTTTCCTTCATCTACCCTCGGCCCCTCCAATCCATCTGCACACTGAAGCCAGGACAACGTTGGAAAATACACATGCTGGTGTCACTGCCCAGCTCACTGGAAACAATGCAAAGGTACCTATCACTTTGGAGATAAAAAGCAAGAGCCATAGATGATGAACCCTTACCTATTCCAGCCTCTCCTGCTGTGCTGAGTCATATCATCCTCCCCTCTGCCTTCCAGACTCTCTGGGATGTGGCCAGTTCCCTAAGAGCTTCGTATGCCCTGCCACTGTAGGGTACTTGAACATGCTATTTGATACGGTTTGGCTCTGTGTCCCTACCCAAATTATAATCCCCGTGTGTCAAGGGCAAAACCAGGTGGTGAGAATCAGAACGTGAGGGTGGTTCCCCCATGCTGTTCTCGTGATAGTGAGTGAGTTTCATGAGATCTGGTGGTTTTATAAGTGCCTGGCATTTCCCCTGCTTGCACTCACTCCATCCTGCTGCACTGTGAAGAGGTGCCTGCTTCTTCTTTGCCTTCCACCGTGATTGTAAGTTTCCTGAGTCCTCCCCAGCACTGTGGAGCTGTGAGTCAATTAAACCTCTTTCCTTTATAAATTACCCAATCTCAGGCAGTTCTTTATAGCAGTGTGAGAACAGACTAATACAGAATTCCTCCCCCTGGAATGCTGCCTCCCCACTCCCACTGCTAGGCAATGCCAACACAACCTTAAGACACCAACTTCAGGCCGGGCACGGTGGCTCAAGCCTGTAATCCCAGCACTTTGGGAGGCCGAGACGGGCGGATCACGAGGTCAGGAGATCGAGACCATCCTGGCTAACACGGTGAAACCCCATCTCTACTAAAAAATACAAAAAACTAGCCGGGCGAGGTGGCAGGCGCCTGTAGTCCCAGCTACTCGGGAGGCTGAGGCAGGAGAATGGCGTGAACCCGGGAGGCGGAGCTTGCAGTGAGCTGAGATCCGGCCACTGCACTCCAGCCTGGGCGACAGAGCGAGACTCCGTCTCAAAAAAAAAAAAAAAAGGACACCAACTTCAGTATCACCTCCACAGGAAAGCCCTTCTGTAATGCTGACATCTTATGTAACAATAGTCCACACACAAATGTATTTTTAATTTCACACACACACATGCACACATGTACACACATAGTGAGACTCCAAAACAAAGGAAACTCTCTTCATTCTAATACATCCATGAGTGGAACTTCTCCGGTGAGCATTTATCGAGCAACAACCAGCTTCAGGACGCCATGAAGAGTCCTTACGTCCCTGTTATTTATTCTGAAAATAATGTTACGAAGTGATCAGTTCTCAAACGGTAGAGGAAAAACTTGTTAAAAACAGAATGTAGTCGTGGATTTGTCAAACAGATGGTTACTGTTAAATATTTTTTGGACAGAGTTGCCTCCAACATGTCTGTGCTGTGCTGTATCCAAGAAATCCTTCCCTTCCTCAATTACAGGGATGCGTGTCCTGCTTGGAATCCAATCTGGCCTTTGGCTCAACAGAAACTCCACAGACAGCAGGAGAGCTGAGGCTCCACTGTGGCCATGCAGCCTTGTGTGAAAATTCTAATGGTTTCTCCTCCCTTAGAAATGTTTCCACCATCTGTTTCCCCATAGCCAGGGGCCAGGATGGGTGAGGTGCTCAGATCAGGGCCAAAATCTAAGGAGGCAGGGTGCAAACATCAAGTAATCGAGGTAATTCATATTTTAATGTAATGTTTCTTTAACATTTCTGAATTAATGCAAAAAAAAAAAAAAAAGACGATGCACAAAATACCAACATTTTAACTAAAGATGGGATCTGACGCAGCAGGTATTAGGAAAAGGGAGGGAAGTGAGTCCCATAAAATATTGCCTTAAAATACTATTTATAGGCCAGGTGCAGTGGCTCACACCTGTAATCGCAACACTTCAGGAGACTGAGGTGGGCGGATCACCTGAGGTCAGGAGTTCAAGACCAGCCTGGCCAACATGGTGAAACCCCGTCTTTATTAAAAGTACAAAAATTAGCCAGGCATGATGGCGGGCACCTGTAATCCCAGCTACTCGGGAGGCTGAGGCAGGAGAATTGCTTGAACCCGGAAAACAGAGGTTGCAGTGAGCCACGATTGAGACACCGCACTCCAGCCTCGGTGACAGAGAGATACTCCGTCTCAAAAAGAATATATATACACACACACACACACACTATTTATCTTGAATATTGCAGTTTTCCACTGCCCTTTAAATTTTGCACCTGAGGCCAATGCCTCACTTGCCTGACCCTGGCCACACCCACATCATGTGAATTGCTCTTGAATCTCCTCTCCCTCTCCACGGCCACCACCCTAGTGTTTTCTATTGTATCTGGCTTGAATAACCACAGCCACCTCCTAACCATCCCCTCCATGTCCCAGTCTTGTCCAACTCATGAAATGTCACTACCACTTAAGGAGCCACTCAAGACAAAATTGAGGATTCATTTTTGCTTCACTCCTTTCCTCTCCTTTCACCCACCTGCAAGTCTTATTAATTCCACCTTCGTCTCCTACTGTCTAGAAATCGCTAGACACCACCCACTCTTCCCTGTCCCACGCCGTCACCTGCGGCTCAGATTACTGCAACTGACTGCATGGATTTTCACAGCTCCTTTCCGTCCTCTGCCCAGACTGTCCTGGAATATGGACAGATTGCACTGTGGGAATGCCATATCAGATGGTTCAGTGCTAAAGATAACTGTGTCTCACCATAATAATGTTACCCCCTTGCCAAGTCTTTCTATTTCATTCAAAGAGACGTTCCCCGTAGGTGCTGGTGTGCCTTCAACATTTCCGTCACACTTGCTAATTACTTTTTACACAAAGGAGAGCTTTGCCCAGATCATTGGCAGGCAATGGCATCTAACCAGGGTTTCTCAGTCTCAGCACTGTGGACATTTTGGGCGGAATAATTGTTCGGTGGGTAGGCAGGAGGGCCGTCTTCTGCACTGTAAGCTGATGAACAGCACCCCTGGTCTCTACCCCCTGGATGGCAAGAGCGAGGCCCTCTTCCCCTCGTGTGACAACCAAAGATGTCTCCAGACACTTCCAGGTGTCCCCCTGTAGACAAAGCCCCCCTGTTTGAGAACCACTGGTTTAGGCACACTTGTGCATGTTGTTGTTGTTGTTGTTGTTGTTTTATCATTGTTCTTTCTTTCACACTGTCTTCCACTTACGGGAGGTGACGCTGGCTTTCCATGGATATTCATGATATCAAAACTTTAAAATGATTCTCACTCGGGTGTTTAAAGTTAATGTTATAGGCCGGGCGCAGTGGCTCATGCCTGTAATCCCAACACTTTGGGAGGCCGAGGCAGATGGATCATTTGAGGTCAGGAGTTCGAGACCAGCCTGGACAACACGGTGAAACCCCGTCTCTACCAAAAATACAAAAATTAGGTGGACCTGGTGGCACACACTTGTAGTCCCAACTACTCAGGAGACTGAGGCAGGAGAATCACCTGAACCCGGGAGGTGGAGGTTGCAGTGAGCTGAGATCACACCACTGCACTCCAACCTGGGTGATAGACCGAGACTTTGTCTCAAATAAATAAATAAATAAAAATAAAAGTTTATGTTATAGAACAATGGTAAATAGCACCTCATGGCCTAGTTCTTAACACAGACAGGGCAAAATTCCTGAAAAGTGAACAGACAGGTAACATCTATCCCACTGATCACTTCTCCCATTAAATGTCAAGTAAACTTTCTAATGCAAATCTGACCATGTCACTCTGCTATTCTAAACCCTGCTGCCCTCTGGAAAAAGTTGTTTTTTAAGCATACTTAATTCTTATTCTGAAGCACATTTAAAAGAAAGAGAATTGAAAATGAAAATTTTTGCTTAATTCTCAGTATACTCAGAGCTGCAATAATCTATTAGTTTCTTGGGAAGAGCATAAAATATTCATAAAGCCTATAATTATGTATTTGGCCCCTTTATCTAAGAGCTTCCTTCCATGGTAAGCAAAGTTCACAGGCATTTTCCCACCTATAATCATTTTATTGTAAGCACCCATCTTTGAATTATGAGTGATAAATATGACATCTCAGAAATCATCGGTAATATATTCTAGGTCAACCACCTAAAGGAGCCTTCACCTGGAAATTCCCAAACTAACAGTCCTTTATGATGTATACAGCCTATCTGTAATTTCCCATTCAAGCTTGTGCTTAGAATGGGCCAAATATCTGCACCACTTGCAGCTAGATGTGGCCATGCAACCAAGGTCTGGCCAACAGGATGAAAGCACACGTATAGAGTGTGGACTAAGAGAAGCCTTAAAGGGAATATTGGGGACAGAATCTTTCTTTGCCTCACCTCTCTTCCTCTTAGCTAGAAGGCAGATATGCTGCCTGAATTCAGCCAGCTCTCTAGACAGTGAGGTAGAAGTCACCTGGTGAGTAATTCAGAGTAACAAGACAGCAGGAGCCTGGGTCCTGTGTTCATTAATTCCAGCTGCCATAACAAAATCACACAGACTGGGTGACTTAAACAACAAAAATGCATTTTCTTACAGTTCTGGAGGCTGTAAGTCCAAAATCATGGTGCTGGCAAATTCTGTTCCTGGTGAGGACTCTCTTCCTGGTTTGCAGATGGCCACCTTCTTGCTGTGTCCTCACATAGCAGAGGTGGTGGGGTAGGGGAAGAGATCTGATCTGGTGTCCCTTTTCTTATGAAGATCCCAGTTATATTGAATTAAAAGTCCACCCTTATGACCTTATATAATCTTAATTACCTCTCTAAAAGCACTCTCTCCAAATACAGTCACATTGGGGGTTAGAACTTCAATGTGAGTTTTGGTCAAGGAGCACCATTGAGGTCATAGCAGCCTCTAACAGCATAGAACCCTGAATGAGACTCAAGATTTCTGCTACACAAGAGCAAGGGACGATTAAATCCCATTCAGTAATTAGGATCACCTCTCACTGACTCACATCCACACACACTCTAAGACACACAACTCCTAGCCACATGCTGAGCATGGTAACCCCATTTCCTACTTTAACCTTTGGGGGAGCCTGGGAGGTGAGGATCATTCTTACCTACTGCCCAAAGTGGAGAAACGGAGGCCCCGAAAGAACAACTCTCTTGGCAGGGTCGGAGAGTGAGTCGGTGCTGCCAAATGCCTCGCGTGTGCATTTCTGACAAGATACAGAGTAATCTGAGGATGGAGGAGGTGTGGAGGTGAATGGCAACCTAGGCAAAGAACTGGGAAGAGATCGACGGAAATCTGTTCTTAAAAACCCCATGCGTATGTTTATTGCAGCATTATTCACCACAGCAAAGACATGGAATCCATCTAAATGCCCACCAGTGGTAGATTGGATAAAGAAAATGTGGTATCTATATAACATGGAATACGACACAGCCACAAAAAAAGAAGGAAAACATGTCCTTTGCTGTAATATGAAAGGAGCTAGAGGCCATTATCCTTAGCCAGTTAATGTAGGAACAGAAAATCAAATACTGCATGTTCTCACTTACAAGGGGGAGCTAAACAACAAGAACCCATAGATCCCAGGAAGGGCCTACCTGAGGGTGAAGGGTGGGAGGAGGGAGAGGATCAGAAAAGATACCTATCGGGTACTAGGCTTACTACCCCGGGTGACGAAGTTATCTGTACCCCAACCCCTGAAACACACAGTTTACCTGTGTAACAAACCTCCGCATGTATCCCTGAACCTAAAATAAATTTAAAAAAAAAAAGAAAGAAAGAAAAAAAAAGACCCCCAAGCCATTCTTGCTGCTGGAGTCTTCTGGACTTTGGGTTTTCGTTGTTGTTGTTGTTGTTGTCGTATTTTGTTAAAACATTCCTGTTCTTCCGAAAGGATACTTGGAGGCTTTATCGGGATTCCTAGGGTCCTCTATCCACAAAAAGTCAGCTGAACCACGTCTCTAATTTGGGGAAATGTGAGTGTGTGTCGTAAGACCCTCATGGCGGGCGGAATAATTTGTTATAGGGCAAGTTGGAGAGTGACCAAGGATGCCTCAAATAACGTCTCTCTTTTCATTACGTGGGAGCGCCTTTCCGAATTACACAGCCAGGGTGAATTATACGTTGACTCGTCATCTGTGACAAATTTCATGCAGCTCATGGCTATCAACAGCAGCGCCCTTCCCAACAGCTTGCAGCAGCTGCCACTGGTCAAAGCGATCAGCTCGATCCCCGTCGCCTTCCATGAAGGACCACGGGCTGGTCAGAAGCAGTCTGACAGGTCACAGAGCCAGCCCAGCTGTTGGGGGGATTAGCTGTAAGGAAAGCCGATCCTATGACAAACGCTCTAGGTATGTCCGCCCCTGGGAAACGTGACCTTCGAGGTTTGCATTATAGAACTTCGTTCGCTTCAAAAGATGGAGAACACTTTTGTTTTCTGAGTGTCCGGAGAATCATGATGCAGACAACTTTGGAGGTACCCAAAGAAACGGAACACAGAACCCCAATTACATGTAGGCCGCACACATGATAAACAACTGCAGGTTTGGGAATTGCTGGGCGAAGCTTCCTTTCGGCAGTTTGCTCGGAATATATTGCTGATGATTTCTGAGGTGCTCCATCCATCATTCACAATTGCATTGCAGTAAAATGCTTGCGGAGTGGACAATATCTGTGAACTCTGCTCCCCAAGGAGGAAAGCTGATAACTGCTGGAGCCAAAGATATCATCACAGGCTTTATCAATATCTCATTTTCTCCCCATGAAACCGATAAGCATTCGAAGCCCTGAGCGTGGTGAGAATTAAGCAAGATTGGCCTCTTTCTGATTCTTTCCACAGGGTAGTGGGGATTTGAAATGGGAGAATGATGTGGTCCTATCTGTTGTGTGGAAAGATTACCTTGGCTTCGCTTGTGAGAAGCGGTGGATGAGGGGCAGTGTTGTGGAAAAAGTTTGAGAAGAATATACAGAGGTCGGCAAAATAGCATAACAAACTCCTTCTGCTCATTGTCTTCGGTTATCAGCTCATGGCCTAACCTGTTGTGTCTATACCCCCATCACACCACTGGCATTGTTTGTAAAGCAAATCCCAGACATGACACCATGTCCTCCATAAACATTTCCGTATCTGTGTTTCTTAAAGACTTGCAGAAAGCTGACTTCTGAACCAAAGCAGAGCTTGCCCTTGGAAGGCCACTACCTGATACTGTCTATTGCTGGAAAAAGAGCAGCTTGCATAAGCATTTTTATGCACGAAACTGAAGCTATAGAATACACCAGGGAAATTCTGCTCATTGCTTGGGAATTATGCATTAGATATGCTATGATCTGGTTCTACAGGCATTTATTGATTATTGACTCTTTGCCAGGAACTGTTTGGGGCATGAGTGAGGACAAGGTCCTGGCCCCTGAGATACTCACCGTCTAATGGAAGACACAGACCAACAAACAAACAATACAACCAATGTCATGTGTGGTTTGTAATGGCAAAATGTATCCCATGCTGAATACTCCAGACTGGTGGAAAAATAATAATAAAACAAGAAGCAAGAACAGCAGCAGAATAGCTGGGGTTCACTGAGAACTTACTGTTCTCAGCACCCAAGACACAAAAACGACACATTAGAGAAGATGGTCGTTGTTTGGAAATTAGAGAAAAGCTGCTGGAAGAGAGGATTAGAGATATCGTTGGAAGGACCACAACCAGCTTGCACATGTTTTTATGGTTTAGAAATGGCAACTCCAGGCCGGGCGCGGTGGCTCAAGCCTGTAATCCCAGCACTTTGGGAGGCCGGTAGGCGGATCACAGATCAGGAGATCGAGACCATCACTGGCTGCTTGCAGTGAGAGCCCCCTCTCTACTAAAAAATGCAAAAGAGCTGCTTGGAAGGCCGAGGAGTGGTGGCTGTAGTCCAGCTACTGGGAGGCGAGGCAGGGGCATGAACCAGGGAGGCGGAGGCTTGCAGTGAAGCTGCAGGATCAGTACCTCAGCCTAGGCAGCAGAGTGATGGGAGACTCCAGAATACAAAACAAAAAGGCAGACTCAGGTGTGTAGTATTTTTTTTTTGCAGTGTCGCTCATCACTTGGGCTGGGTGCAGTGTTTCTGATCGACTCCACTGCCAACCTCTGCTTCAAGTTTGGCTTGATTCTTTTGCCTCAGCCTCCTAATTAACTAAGGACTGAGCTTTGTCTTCCACCCATTTTTTGTATTTTTAGTGAGATGGGATTTCACCATGTTAGTCCAGGCTGGTCTCAAACTCCTGACCTCGGTGATCTGTCCACCTGAAGCCTCCCAAAATGCCTGGATTACAAGCGTGAGCCACCAGCATGTAAGTCTGACTGGTGGTTCTGGATCAAAAGGCTGGCTTTCCCGCTTCACCAGAATTGGGATGGCAGCACAAAAATGCCTTGGGAACCAGCTGGGCCATTTCATGCAGCAGTAAGTTCTCTGGATCAGTCTCCTCGTGTGACTGATCCTGATTTTAAGAATCTTGCTTCTATTTCCTGATCAGAAAAGTCTCTCCCTCCTGCCTCCTCTTTTCTACCCCTGTTTACACACCACTCCTAGTCCAAAGCACTATTGCCACCTGCCTGGACGGTTGTAGTGGTCACTCACCTGGTTTCTTTTCTTCTACTATTGCTTTACCATCATCAGCTCTCCACTTAGAAATCAGAGGATCCATGGGGCACAGTGGCTCGTACCTGTAATCCCAGCACTTTGGGAGGCCAAGCAGGGTTAGCACTGCCACCATCGTGTTCACGCACAGCAAGAAGGCTCAGCTGATGGTGACTGCATGTGACATGGATCCCAGCAAGCCGTCTGTCTTCCTACCTGCCCTGGGTCGTAAGATGGGAGTTCCTGACTGCATTAATGAGGGAAAAGCAAGACTGGGGTACTGAGTCCACAGGAAGACCCGCCCCACTGTCCCTTTCAGGCCGGTTAACCTGGGAGACGAAGGAGCTTTAAGCTAAGCCAGTGGGAAGCTACCAGGACCAATGAAAATAACAGATATGAGTAGGATCTATGAGTCACTGGGAGAACAACATCCTGGAGTCCAAAATCCTTTTGGCATTTGCGGCTGGAAAGGCAAAAGCTAAGAAAGACTTACGCAAACTGGAGTTAAATTATACTGAGTTTTCTGTTTTGTGGCCAAAAAATTCTCCTTCAAAATCCCAACCCAAAGCTGCATAAGGTAGGCATAAAGCGTGCCCTCTTGAGGCCTGTGCCAGCAATTCCTCTCTAAAAAAAAAAGATCTGACCAGGTCACGAGGTGAAACCACCCATAATCTCAGCGCTGGGAGGCAGAGGCAGGTGGATCACCTGAGGTCAGGAGTTGAGATCAGCCCGACCAGCATGGGGGCAAAGAACCCGTCTCTACCTAACAATACAAAATCAGTGGGAGGCATGAAATTGGTGTGCACCTGTAATCCCAGCTACTAGAAAGGCTGGGGGCAGGAGGAATCCATGAACCCAGGAGGTAGGGTTGCAGTGAAGGCGGGAGGTTGCATGGCCTCCAGCCTGGAGCAGCAAGCGAGACTCCATCTCAAAACAAACAAAATTGCAATCTGGAGTGCTTAGAGCTATCCTAGGAAACACACAGAAATGTGAAATTTACATTGTAAGAGGCAAAGAGCAGTTATGGGGGGAAGAAGAAAGCGAAACATGGTCTGAAAGGGGATAAGCAGCCTCTCGACCACCCTGGCCTCGTGGGTTCTGGCCCCCTGGAGAATCACAGTGTTTGTGATATCAAGTGACTCTATGGAGCTGTGGGTCCACAGCCACAATGCACTCAGCTTCATAGCCCACGGAGGGTATGTGGCAGAAGAGATTTGCAGGTGACTCCTTGCTCTTGGTAGACCTACAGATTTTTATTTTTTGCTTTGGAGGGTTTCCATTTACCTGCCACAAGGGATATATATGTGGCTCTAGGCCACCTTCACTCCTGACACCAAGTGCAAGTTTGAGGGACCTCAGGCCACCCCCAATTTACTAAGCAGAAGAACTTGTGGAACTCAGAAAAGCTGTTATGGTTATGGTCTACTGCACTGGAAGGATACAGATCAAAACCAGCTAATAGGGCCGGGTGCCGTGGCTCACGCCTGTAATCCCAGCACTTTGGAAGGCTAAGTCGGGTGGATCACTGAGGTCAGGAGTTCGAGACCAGCCTGGCCAACATGGTGAAACCCTGTCTCTACTAAAAATACAAAAAATTAGCCGAGCGTGATGGCACACGCTTGTAATCCCATCTACCCAGGAGGCTGAGGCAGGAGAATTGCTTGAACCCGGGAGGCGGAGGTTGTGGTGAGCCAAGATTGTACCACTGCACTCCAGCCTGGGCAACCAAAGCGAAACTCCGTCTCAAAAAAAAAAAAAAAAAAAAAAAAAAGATCAGCTCAGAAGAATCCTAATGTCAAAGAGACACATTCAGGGACAGCGTATTCTGGTCCCCTACACAGGAAATGCACAGATCTTGAACACATCGGCAGGAGCAGGCTTCTCTTGTCTCCTGGTAGCATCATTACACCCAACTGACTTCACGCTCATTCACCAAAAATTATTTATTTCATCAATTCATCAATTTTTGCTTGTCAAAAATTAGATATGACCTTGGCATGCATCCATGGGTGCTGATTAATAATAATAATACAGTTTAATAAAATAATGGAAGGCCAGGCACAATGGCTCATGCCTGTAATCCTAGCACTTTGGGAGGCCAGGGTAGGCAGATCACCTGAGGTCAGGAGTCCAAGACCAGCCTAAGCAACTTGGTGAAACCCTGTCTCTACTAAAAATACAAACATTAGACAGGTGTGGTGGTACATGACTGTAATCCCAGCTACTTGGGAGGCTGAGGCAAAAAAAATCACTTCAATCTGGGAGGTGGAGGTTGCAATGGGCACAGATCGTGCCATTGCACCCCAGCCTGGGCAACAAGAACAAAACTCAGTCTCAAATAATAATAACAATAATAAATAAATAAAAGATGGAATACTACACAGCTACGGAAAGCAACAAAGGAGTGCTTAAGTTCCAAAATGCCATGATCTCTAAAATACATTTTTGTAAAAAAACAAGATACAAAACGTGAATTTAATGTGCCAAATTGTATACCAAAGGGGGGAAATGTATAAGCACACCTCCTGTGTGTCCAAAGACACCTCTGTTTTGTTGCTTGTATCATTGGTTGCCTCCAGGGAAGGAAACCAGGTGACCACAAAACTGAGAAGAGAGTCTTCACGAAATCTCTTTCTGAACCTTTTAAATATATCACCTATTCAGAAAATGAATGGAACTGAATTTACAATAAAAATAGCACTAAAACATAAAATAAAGCAGAAGGATCTGTTGTCCAGACGGACAGAGACAGGGAGAGGGAGTGAGGCCTGTGTCAGGCTGTAGATGCAATTGTTGCAATTGAGTTTTCTGGCGCCAGGCTCATGGGCGGAAGCCCCAGCTCCACAAGTTACTAGCTGTGTGCTCTGGGGAAAGTTACTTAACCTCTCTGGGCCTGGGCCACCTCTGTAAATTAAGGATCATAAAATTACCCTCTTCATGTGGTTGTTAGGCAAATTAATGAATATGGTGAAATGCTTGAATACAGGGTCTGGCCCAGAGTAGATTGTGCAATACCTGGTAATCATTTCTACGGCTACTTTTCTCCATCCCATGCTGCTAATGACATCTGTATGATTAGCAGTGCTCTGCGCTGAGCCCTGAGGATGCTGGGGAGGTAGTGATGCCCAAGGAGAAACTCTCCATCCCACAGCATAGGAATGGCCATACATCCTAGTAGGGTGAGGACTCCAGGCCAGGCCACCGCAGAGGAAGGTGCCAGCCCCAATTAGGAAGATGTCTACATGATGTGTTGCCTGAGAAGAGTACACCAGCCTGTCTATGCCAAAGCCTGGTTCTACTCCATTCTGGATACTGGACTTCAGATAAGAAGTCATTGAACTACCCTGTGCCTCGGTTTCCCCATATGGAACAACGGCATATTGAGAGGGACGACCTTGGAGAGCTGTTGTAAAGATCAAGTGAGATGGTCCTGTGAAACTCTCGCACTGGCAGCTATTATTATTACTGCTGCTGTTGTTAAGGAGTGGGGCTTTGAGGAGTGGGTAAGGATAAGGTGGGTACAGATAAGCATGGGTGGTACACCCGAGAAGCAAAGTTTAGTGTTTGGGGAAAGCAGAAAAGGGCTCAGCGAGTTGGTGTAGTCATTTTCTAGAGCTGCCATCACAAAGCGCCACACACCAGGTGGCTTCAACAACAGAAATCAAATTTCTCATGGCCCTGGCGGCTGGAAGTCTGAGATCCACGCGTCAGCCGGACTGGCTTCTCCTGAGACCTCTCTCTTTGGCTTGCAGATGCCATCTTCGCCCTGGGTGCTCACGTGGTCGTCCCTCTGTGCGTGTCTGTATGCCAGTCTCTTCCTGTAAAGACATCAATCGTATTGCATGAGGCCTACCAGCCTATCAACCTCATTTTACCTGAATTACCTCTTCAAAGACCCTATTTCAAAATACAGTCATATTTCGAGGGACTGGGAGGTGAGGACTTCAATATATGCCTCTTGGGGGATACAGCTTCACCTGTAACAGTCCCAAGCCCAGGGGGTGGGCCGGGCAGTGGCAAGAGGAGGCTGGAGGGTTTGGTAAAGGCTAGATCTGGGGGTCTATTTTAGACCACAGTCAGCGGCCTGGCTTCCACCCTGAGTGTGGTAGGAACCCCCATGGGTCACAGGAGGGCAGGGTCACACTCTGTGTCCAGGCAAGATGGCTCTGGCTGCCTGTGGACCCAACTGGATGCCAGAGGAGGCTGTGTGGAAATCCAGGCAAAGGCTGGAAACACGGCTGGGTCAGTGGGGTAGACAGGTCTGGACAGAGGAGAGAGAGTCTGCACCCATGCCACAGGCCATGTGGAGATCCCGGCAAAGGCTGGAGATGGGTGGGTCAGTGGGGTAGACAGGTCTGGACAGAGGAGAGAGAGTCTGCACCCATGCCACAGGCCATGTGGAGATCCCGGCAAAGGCTGGGTGGGTCAGTGGGGTAGACAGGTCTGGACAGAGGAGAGAGAGTTTGCACTCATGCCACAGGCCATGTGGAGATCCAGGCAAAGGCTGGAAACACGGCTGGGTCAGTGGGGTAGACAGGTCTGGGCGGAGGAGAAAAAGTTTGCATCCATGCCATCAACGCATGAGCATCTTGGCTTCCACGTCCTCCGCCAGCAACAAGCTCCTGAAAGAGCTCGCAAGCCTGCCTCTCCCCTCCAATCCCTTTCTTCCTCCATGGAGAAGGGACTGAGTCTGACGCCGTTTCTTTCTCAAGCTCTGCCCGTGATTTCTTTCCTGTTGTAGATTTTAGACTAACTCTGTGGCGCCCTCTACTGACCAGGTGCGTCTCACCCAGAACGCTGTCCAGCCCGGTGAGGTCCAGTCCCGCGGTCTCAGGCCATTGTGGCTACAGACGCTTGAAGAGGGGCTAGGGGGATTGAGGGGGGCTCCAAGGAAAAGCACACGCC